>NC_053493.1:390860736-391160736 GCF_905171775.1 Rana temporaria | reverse complement strand
ACACATTTTTAGGACCATTGGCATTTATACAGCGATCAGTGCTTTAAAAATGCACTGATTATTGTAAAAATGTCACTGGCAGGGAAGGGGTTAACACTAGGGGGCGATCAAGGGGTTAATTGTGTTCCTTCATGTGTGTTCTAACTGAAGGGAGATGGGACTGACTAGAGAAAATTACAGATCGTGGTTCCTAGCTATTGGGAAGTCACGATCTGCATTTCCTCAGTTCACAGAACGGGGATGTGTTCTGTTCTGCCTCTCATGCCTGGGGATCGCTCGCGGGCGGCGGTCATCGCGACCGCCGGTCACGAGCGTCGGCACTCCCGCGATGCAGCGAGCGCGCACCTGCTAGCCCACTTAGAGTGACTGAAGTACAGCTACGATGGTTCGCCCAATAGAGTCAACCTGCTGCAGTGTAACTGCGGCGGCTGGTCCACAAGCAATTAACATGCAAAACACACAAATATTCTATTATATATCATAACTGTGAACGAGCCACATAGGAATGAATGGGAATCCTACTTGAAATGTATCCTCATGCAGTAAAATGCTTGTGTTTTACTGCAGAATAAATGAGCCCTACTTAGAGATTATGTATTGAGTGTTCATACAATATTAACGTATATATAAATCTGAACACTAAAATCTAAAAAAAGCTGTTATAAATTGTTTATAATATTTGTAATTCTGCAGCTTTCATTAGAAGGATAAATCAATTGATCCTTGTTTAGTCACCAGGGGTGCATGCGGCAAGGTGACAACACAGGAAACTTTATGGAGACCGTTCAACCGCTGTCACCTTATGTCAGACTTAAAGGGGTTGTAAAGGTACAATTTTTTTCCTAAATAGCTTCCTTTACCTTAGTGCAGTCCTCCTTCACTTACCTCATCCTTCCATTTTGCTTTTAAATGTCCTTATTTCTTCTGAGAAATCCTCACTTCCTGTTCTTCTGTCTGTAACTCCACACAGTAATGCGAGGCTTTCTCCCTGGTGTGGAGTGTCGTGCTCTCCCCCTCTCTTGGACTACTGGAGAGTCAGGATGCTCTCTATGTTGCAGATTGAGAAAGGAGCTGTGTGTTAGTGGGTGTCCTGACTCTCCTGTAGTCCAAGGGAGGAGGCGAGCAAGACACTCCACACCTGGGAGAAAGCCTTGCATTACTGTGTGGAGTTACAGACAGAAGAACAGGAAGTGAGGATTTCTCAGAAGAAATAAGGACATTTAAAAGCAAAATGGAAGGATGAGGTAAGTGAAGGAGGACTGCACTAAGGTAAAGGAAGCTATTTAGGGATTTTTTTTTTTACCTTTACAACCCCTTTAACTGAATTAATAATACCTCTGTTCTCTTCTGAAGAGAAAACTCAATTTATCACATTAATGCATCTGCTATGTTTGAAGCTACAAACATAAAACAAAACAGTTAGGTCCCTTTCACACAGGCAGCATCTATACTGACAGGGCCGGTGCTACCACTCGGCAAACTATGCACTGACTTGGGCACATTCTTGCCTAGGGCGCCTGGCCACTGGTGTTCCTACTCTCTTCTCTCTGCAGCAAGCAACTAAATCTCAGCATCAGCAGGCAGGCGCCTTCCCTGCTGGGGCCCCTGGCCAGCTCGGGGCCCGAGGCAAATGCTTGCTTTGCCTGTCGGGTTCCGACGGGCCTGTGTCCTGACTCCCAAATGAATGGAAGCAAGCAAACATTCATTGATGGGAACTGGTAGGCTGCATTGTTGGGTGTTGGTGAGGCTGCATTGTTGGGCGCTGGTGAGGCTGCATTGTTAGGCGCTGGTGAGGCTGCATTGATAGGCGCTGCATTAAAAAGGTGGGGTATACATGGGCAGGGAAAAGGGGGTGGAGTCAGGAGTGGAGCCAGAGGGGGGAGGCGGCAAAATGAGGTTTCGCGTAGGGTGTTAAAAACCTTGCACCAGCCCTGTATACCGATCATAAAGGGGTCTATGAACATATCTTCTACTAAGTGAGAAAAATGGAATGCATGTCACTTTTTTTTCAAATCTTTCAGTTTTTCCTCCAGCCTGAAAGCAGAGCTTAGCAGACCCATGGAGGGCAGGCAATGTAAACTACATGCATCTGTTGATATCTTTTTACTCTGGTCCATCACATTTAGGTATAAAACGTAAGCGTATGCGCGTCTATTTACATCTGCCTGCCCATAGACTAACATTGAGCTACTCGTTACATCCATCTGAACTGACATGTGGATCCAATCAGATCGTCCAAGTGAAAAGACCATTAAGCTGGCTATACATTATACAATTTTCTTAATCAATTTCCTTTAGATTTATGTAGTGCAAGGGCCTTCCTGATTGAATACAAATTGAAAAGTGTTTAGGTTTGAACACATATTATACAGTATGATAAATCTAAAGGAAGTTTGCACAAGGAATTTGTATAACGTATTGGCCAGCCTAAGGCCTTATTCAAACAGGTGATTACATGCATACACCAGGTTCCAGGGAAGACTGATTCTTGTGGCTGGGTTGACAGATGTGTTAGAATAGTGGCAACCTGTACAAAGTAACCAGGGGTTAGGGCAGGGGCGGACTGACAACTCATGGGGCCCCCGGGCAATAGAAGATTATGGGGCCCCCGGGCTTACAGATGGCCACCACGCCAGGAGGCAATGCATAGGCAGGGCAGCTAAAATCTCTGGATTTTCACATCAAAAGCATGTCGGTTTTGGACATCTCAATCTGTCATTACTTTGTACATGCTGTTTGTATACACCTGTCATCCCAGCTGCAAGAATCCACTGATCCTTGCTGCTGTAATCCAATAGGGTGGGTTTACTAATAGCAAATAGACTGTGCACATTGCAAGTGCAGTTGCACTAATTTTACCTAGTAAATGTGGAAAAGCTTTACTTTGGAAAAAATACCCAATCACCTGCAAGGACAAAAAAAAAAAACAGCATTTGGCTTGCACATGATTGGATGATGGAAATCAGCAGAGCTTCACCACATTTACTAAGCTCTGGGGAAAATGAGTGCAACAGTGCACAGTTTATTTGTGTTTTGGAAGTTCACCCCAACGCATGCATGTATAGACACAGCACTAGATCAACACCTCCCACATATATTCATATACACTGTAAAGTAACAAAGTTGTAATATAAAATTGTGAACAAAGATGTCACAAAGGATAAAGTCATAGGCGTGTGCACAGGGTGTGCCAGGAGTGCCTGGGCACACCCTAATCACCCTGTGCTGGGCAGATTTCCCCTGCTGCTTGGCTGTAGAGAAAGGGACTAGGAAATCTCTGTCCTTAGTCCCTTTCTCTGTCTCAAAAGTGAGACATCAGTAGGTGGATTCAGAAAGACTTAGGCTGGCGTATCAGTAGATACGCCAGCCTAAGTCTGAATGTGCGCCGGCGCTAATTTAAGCGTATTCTGGTAACCAGATACGCTTAAATTAGGCTCAGATACGAGCGGCGTAAGTGTCTTAAACCGTCGTATCCTAAAGTGTACTTTTTATGCTGACCGCTAGGAGGCATTAGCATAAAACATGGCCCCTCAGCCGAATTTGAATTATGCGCGCTTACGCCCGCCCGATTTACGCTACGCCGCCGTAACTTAGCAGGCAAGTACTTTGGGAATCATGTACTTGCCTCGCTAACTTAAGGCGGCGTAGTGTAAATGCCATACGCTACGCCGCCGCAACTATGCGCCCGCCATCCTGAATCCAGCTACAGGAGTCTGTTTAGACCCATGATATTTCACCAAAGCCCCCCAATGGGGCTACTAAAAAAGATTGTAAAAAATAAAATAATAAAACAATATTGTAATTTTTTTTTTTTTAAATAATAGAATTGTAAAAAGTAATAATTAAAAATAAACTACTGACACCAATCTTTGCCCTTCTGACACCGTCAACTGCTCTACCGACACCAACCTCTGCCCTACCGACACCAACCTCTGCCCTACTGACACCAACCTCTTCCCTACTGACACCAACCTCTGCCCTACCGACACCAACCTCTTCCCTACCGACACCAACCTCTTCCCTACCGACACCAACCTCTGCCCTACCGACACCAACCTCTTCCCTACTGACACCAACCTCTTCCCTACCGACACCAACCTCTTCCCTACCGACACCAACCTCTTCCCTACCGACACCAACCTCTTCCCTACTGACACCAACCTATGCCCTACCAACACCAACCTCTGCCCTACCAACACCAACCTCTGCCCTACCGACACCAACCTCTTCCCTACTGACACCAACCTCTGCCCTACTGACACCAACCTCTTCCCTACTGACACCAACCTCTTCCCTACCGACACCAACCTCTGCCCTACCAACACCAACCTTTGCCCTACTGACACCAACCTCTTCCCTACCGACACCAACCTCTGCCCTACTGACACCAACCTCTGCCCTACTGACACCAACCTCTGCCCTACCGACACCAACCTCTGCCCTACTGACACCGTCCACTGCTCTACTGACACTGTCCATTTCCCTACTGCCCTATATATAAAGTATATGCACACACGCATGTGAGTTTAAGCTTTGGGGCGCACATCCTAATGCAATAGGTTGCGCACACCTATGGATAAAGTCATTACACAATTACAGTTCCCAAGAACCTCTGTAATTTTTATAGTATTTTGTAACCTTTCCCTGTCAGCCCTGTGACAGAGAAGGTCATTCTGCACTGAGAGTTGGGAGAAAAATGACTTTTACTGATTAAAGCCAAGTCACTTAAATACAGAGGTCAATATTATGGCCCAAGGTGACAACAGATAAACCTGCTTGACAAGTTCCAGCAACATGTCCAATCCAAGAAACTCCTCATATTATCTTTGTGTGATTGTTTTTGGAAGTAATGAACTGCTGACTCAGGTCATACCTTTATGGCTTGAAACCACATTCCTCAACTGCACCAAAGGAAGCAGCACACCTTTATCCGGAGTGGAGTTGCGCTGATTTTTTTTTTTTTTTTAATGTCAGCAGCTACAAATACTGCAGTTGTTGACTTTTAAAAAAAGGACACTTACCTGTCCAGGGCGCCCTCGATGTTGGCCCCCGAAGCCGATCTGTCCCTCAGCTCTCGGGTGCTGTCACTGCCATCTTCGGTTAGGGAACCAGGAAGTGAAGCTTCACAGTCTGGTTCCCTACTGCGCATGCGCGACTACTCGCGCTGCGCGATCCCACTGGTCCCTGCTGTCTTCTGGGACATGTGTGTCTCTCAGAAGACAGTGGGGGGGGGGGGGTGCCGGACGTGGCGTAGATAGCTGCAGGTGGCTCGGCTATCTATGCCCTGAAGTGGGAGCAAAATGCCTGTATTATAACCATTTTTGGCTTTAATTGCACAAGTTCTGTGGATAATTTAATGCAGATAAGGCACTAAGGGCCAGATTCACGTAGATGAGCGGCAGCGTAACGTATCGTAGATGAGCGGCAGCGTAACGTATCGTAGATACGTTACACCGACGCAATTTTTCATCGCAAGTGCCTGATTCACCAAGCACTTGCGATGAAAACCTACGCCGGCGGCCTCCGGCGCAAGGCGGGCCAATTCAAATGGGCGTGTGCCATTTAAATTAGGCGCGCTCCCACGCCGGACCTACTGCGCATGCTCCGTTTCGCAATTCCCATCGTGCTTTGCGCGCAGTGATGAAATTTCTTCGAACGGCGACGCGCGTAGCGTAATTCCGTATTCCCGGACGGCTTACGCAAACGACGTTCATTTTTAAATTTCGACGCTGGAACGACGGCCATACTTTATACAGCAATACGATTGCTGTGTAAAGTTAAGGCACCAAAAACGACGACTAACTTTGCGACGGGAAACTAGACTAGCGGCGACATAGCGAACGCGAAAATCCGTCATGGATCGCCGTAACTCCTAATTTGCATACCCGACACTGGTTTACGACGCAAACTCCCCCCAGCGGCGCCTGCGGTACTGCATCCTAAGATCCGACAGTGTAAAACAATTACACCTGTCGGATCTTATGGATATCTATGCGTAACTGATTCTATGAATCAGTCGCATAGATAGAAACAGAGATACGACAGCGTATCAGGAGATACGCCGTCGTATCTCTTTTGTGAATCTGGCCCTGTTTATTTAATGTGTTTGGTTTCAAAGGGATGAGGTGCCAACCCTAGGTGCTCCCATTAAAGTCTATTGGAGCCAAAGAGGAGAGATGATGCCCCAAACAAGCTCCTGTACTTTTCTATGAGCGTCAAGCGAAAACACGCCATTCAAATGTGAACCGACATAATGGAATAGTATAGAAATCTGAGTGTTGTGGCACTTTTTCAAAAACACTTCAAATTGCTTCGATGTGAATGGAGGCCAAACAAAGAATGTTGGTCTGCTATATTGAGTAACAAATGTGTAGATAGGCTGTTATAACTATTTCTACTGATGACGAAAAAATATATATGGTGGATAACTTTACCTTTGTATATCTCTTTTGCCTCTAGCTGCATGCTAAAGCCCCGTGCACACGATAGTTTAAACTAGGGTTGTCCCGATACCACTTTTTTAGGACTGAGTACAAGTACCGATACTTTTTTTTATGTACTCGCCGATACCGAATAACGATACTTTTTTAAAATGTGTCCCCAAATGCAGCCATGTCCCCCCCATATGCAGCCATGTCCCCCACATATTCCAGCCATGTCCCCCACATATTCCAGCCATGTCCCCCACATATTCCAGCCATGTCCCCCACATATTCCAGCCATGTCCGCCACATATTCCAGCCATGTCCCCCACATATTGCAGCCATGTCCCCCACATAATGCAGCCATGTCCCCCACATAATGCAGCCATGTCCCCCACATATTCCAGCCATGTCCCCCACATATTCCAGCCATGTCCCCCACATAATGCAGCCATGTCCCCCACATAATGCAGCCATGTCCTACATACCTTGATGATGCCGCACGTGCCGCCGTTAATCAGCGTGCGGGGAACATTACAGCTTTCGTTTGAATAGCTGTATCCCCGCCGCGTATAGACACTCCCCCTTGCTCGGGATTGGACAGATCATCCGTCCAATCCCGCGCAAGGGGGGGTGTCTATACGCGGCGGGGATACAGCTATTCAAACGAAAGCTGTAATGTTCCCCGCACGCTGATTAACGGCGGCGGCTTTGCGGTTTGCGGCGACGGGTTTGCGGTGATGGGTTTGCGGCGGCGGCGGGGGGGAACAAGTACTATTTCAGTATCGGGGGTATTTGCGGGAGTACGAATACTGGTATCGGTATCGGGACAACCCTAGTTTAAACCTATGAAAACGGTCTGATGGACCGTTTTCATCAGTCCAAACCGATCGTGTGTGGGCCCCATAGGTTATTTAACCTTAGGTTAAAAAAATGAGAACTTGCTTTAAAATTTAACCTATGGATTGGGAACCGATAGGTCAAAACCGATTGTTAGTATGCAAAAGCATCGGTTAAAAACCCGTGCATGCTCAGAATCAAGTCGACGCATGCTTGGAAGCATTGAACTTTGTTTTTTTCAGCACGTTGTTGTGTTTTACGTCACCACGTTCTGACACGATCGTTTTTTTTAACTGATGGTGTGTACGCACGACGGACCATCAGTCAGCTTCATCGGTTAACCTAAGACAACGGTCCTTCAGACCGTTCTCATCGGATGGACTGATCGTGTGTACGAGGCTTAACTGTGCCTAATAGTCATGTATGATGTATTCAATTACGAATCGAAATTTGGACGAACTTCTTGTTATTCGGAAATGCATCCAAATTGCCGAATCACAATAGTAACAAATCTCAACGAATCTGAAATAAATGATAACCAAAATTCATTAGCATTCATTCATTTCATTCAGACCTTTTGTTAAAGCGTAAACCACCTAAAAAAAAAAAAAAACCTACAAGACATTTTGCTATAATAAATATCCCCAACAAATATATAAAAAAACTAATTTCTTTCTCAGTTTAGGCCGATATGTATTCTTCTACATATTTTTGTAAAAAAAAAAAATCTCAATAATAGTATATTGATTGGTTTGCACAAAAGTTATAGCGTCTACAAAGCAGGGGATAGATTTATGGCATTTTTATTATTATTATTATTATTATTTTTTTACTAGTAATGGTGGCAATCTGCGATTTTTGTCGTGACTGTGACATTATGGTGGACAAATCGGACACTTTTGATGCTATTTTGGGAAAATTGTCATTTATACTGCTATCAGTGCTATAAAAATGCACTGATTACTGTGTAAATGACACGGGAAGGGAAGGGGTTAACCACTAGGGGGCGAGGAAGGGGCTAAGCGTGTCCTAGGAAGTGATTCTAACTGTGTGGGGACTGGGCTACTAGGGACATGACATTGATCACTGCTCCCAATGAAAGGGAGCGGACGATCAGTTTCCTGTCACTAGGCAGAACAGGGAAATGCCTTGTTTACACAGGCATCTCCCTGTTCTGCAGCTCTGTGACATGTTCGCTGGACACCGGCGGATATCGAGTCCATGGGTCCCGCGGGCACGGTCACGGAGCTCACGGGAGGGGCGCCCGTGCACGTGCCCGCACGGCGGCAAATTCAAAGGGACATACAGGTACGTCCCTTAGCTCTGCCATGCCGTTGTGCCGATGTAAATGTTCGTGCGGTGGTATTTCAGCCTTTTATTGACTTTACCAGGCAGCAGGGCTGGGAGCTGCACCTGTTTCTCTTGGATGCACATGGGCTTAGTTCTTAGTGTACATGCGGCCTTAATGTTCCAGATACAATTGCTTCTCATCTGCTGCATATGATTGATATTTTCTATGGTTATGGTGATTAATCTGTGAAGTTAATATAACATTTTGCAGAATAATGTGTAATTATCTGCCCTTACTGTGGCAAAGGTTTTACTGTTTCATCTTTGACACCAGTAGAAATATTGCAAGATGTACGATATTGTACAACATTTTCCAGCCCCTGGCACCAATTATCCATTCATTCATCACACATGACAGAGAAAGATCACTCTACACTGAGAGCCAGCAGAAACATAACCTATACTGATTGTTATCAGGTCACTAAAATATAGAGGTCAATATTATACCCTAAGGGACAACAGATGAGCCTTTCAGACAAGTTACAGCAAGATGTCCATGGCGCTTCTTATCTCTTCTGGCTACCGTTTGTTTTGGGATGCAAAGTAATGAACTTCTGACCCCTAAAAGCACATTCTTTAACTGTATTAAAGCTGAACTCCAGGCATATAACACGCACGGGCGTATAACACGCACCTTCATTTTAAGAGGAACGTTTCAGGAAAAAAATTAAATAAAGAACTTTGAAGCAAAATAAGGGTCAATGCCCATCAATGCAGCCTGATCAATGCCCATCTGCAGCCTCAAAATTGCCAATCAATGCAGCCTAATCAATGCCCATCTGCAACCCTTTAAAATTGCCAATCAATGCAGCCTAATCAATGCCCATCTGCAACCCTTTAAAATTGCCAATCAATGCAGCCTGATCAATGCCCATCTGCAGCCTCAAAATTGCCCATCAATGCAGATTGATCAATGCCCATCTGCAGCTTCACCATTGCCCATCAATGCAGCTTAATCAATGCCCATCTGTAGCCTAACGATTGCCCATCAATGCAGCTTGATTAATGCCCGTCTCCAGCCTGTTTACTCAGCGGTCTCTTTAATACAAAGTCATATAACACGCACAGGCGTATAACACGCGCCTTCATTTTAAGAGGAACGTTTCAGGAAACAATTTCAATAAAGAACTTTGAAGCAAAATAAGGGTCAATGCCCATCAATGCAGCCTGATCAATGCCCATCTGCAGCCTCAAAATTGCCAATCAATGCAGCCTAATCAATGCCCATCTGCAACCCTTTAAAATTGCCAATCAATGCAGCCTGATCAATGCCCATCTGCAGCCTCAAAATTGCCAATCAATGCAGCCTAATCAATGCCCATCTGCAACCCTTTAAAATTGCCAATCAATGCAGCCTAATCAATGCCCATCTGCAACCCTTTAAAATTGCCAATCAATGCAGCCTGATCAATGCCCATCTGCAGCCTCAAAATTGCCCATCAATGCAGATTGATCAATGCCCATCTGCAGCTTCACCATTGCCCATCAATGCAGCTTAATCAATGCCCATCTGTAGCCCAACGATTGCCCATCAATGCAGCTTGATTAATGCCCGTCTGCAGCCTGTTTACTCAGTGGTCTCTTTAATACAAAGTCATATAACACGCACAGGCGTATAACACGCACCTTCATTTTAAGAGGAACGTTTCAGGAAAAAATTTCAATAAAGAACTTTGAAGCAAAATAAGGGTCAATGCCCATCAATGCAGCCTGATCAATGCCCATCTGCAGCCTCAAAATTGCCAATCAATGCAGCCTAATCAATGCCCATCTGCAACCCTTTAAAATTGCCAATCAATGCAGCCTAATCAATGCCCATCTGCAACCCTTTAAAATTGCCAATCAGTGCAGCCTGATCAATGCCCATCTGCAGCCTCAAAATTGCCCATCAATGCAGATTGATCAATGCCCATCTGCAGCTTCACCATTGCCCATCAATGCAGCTTAATCAATGCCCATCTGTAGCCTAACGATTGCCCATCAATGCAGCTTGATTAATGCCCGTCTCCAGCCTGTTTACTCAGCGGTCTCTTTAATACAAAGTCATATAACACGCACAGGCGTATAACACGCACCTTCATTTTAAGAGGAACGTTTCAGGAAACAATTTCAATAAAGAACTTTGAAGCAAAATAAGGGTCAATGCCCATCAATGCAGCCTGATCAATGCCCATCTGCAGCCTCAAAATTGCCAATCAATGCAGCCTAATCAATGCCCATCTGCAACCCTTTAAAATTGCCAATCAATGCAGCCTGATCAATGCCCATCTGCAGCCTCAAAATTGCCCATCAATGCAGATTGATCAATGCCCATCTGCAGCTTCACCATTGCCTATCAATGCAGATTGATCAATGCCCATCTGTAGCCTAACAATTGCCCATCAATGCAGCTTGATTAATGCCCATCTGCAGCCTGTTTACTCGGCGGCCTCTTTAATACAAAGTCCCGCCTCCTGGACCGGCTTCTATGATAGACAAAACACTGGTCCAATGCCGGCCCAGGAGACGGGACTTCCTATTACAGAGGCCGCTGAGTAAATAGGAGATTCTCGCTGTATATCGCTGTATATTAGCTGACGGCGCTCATCTCGCCCCCCTCCCCACTCTCTCCGAAGGTAGCCCAAATTGCAGTATTGGTGTATAACACACACACACTATTTGCAACCGATTTGAAGGATGAAAAAGTGAGTGTTATACACCAATAAATACAGTATTTTACTGGCCACGAGATTTGTTATTTATGTTCAGTTCTGAGATTTACACAGCTCTGCTGGACAGCACAACCATGTTGGTGACCACACTTTTGTCTACTGCAGTTAGCAATGCACCCACCTAGTCACCTCTGTGTTCAAGCCTGTGATTGGGCAGGAAAGGAGAAGCAGCAGACTGATGGAACCATCTCTCTTCCCTCATCGCCATATCCCAATGTCATTGACTAAATATGGGTATGTGTCCCTATAAAGGTACTATAAATACCAGCATCCCACCCCTTTGTTTATATGTGCTGGTTGGCAGGGAATGACACAGCCCACATATGATTGCATTAAAAAATAGTGCAAAGTGAAAGTTTGGAGAGAGATGAGTTCAAAGGACACTCAAGAACATCCCCAGTTCCAACTCCTTCCCTCTCGATCCAAAATGATAAAAAATAAAATGGTGCAAAGTAGAAGTTAATACAAATAAGTACGGAGGACACTCAAGAATGTCTAAACTCCTTCTCACCGCATCCAAAATTATAAACAAATGGTGCAAAGTGAAAGTTTGGATAGAAATGAGTTTGATGGCCAGTCAAGATTATATCTAGTTCAAACCCCTACTTGTTGCATCCAAAAATTATAAACGAAAGGCTCAAAGTGGAAGTTTTGAATAGAGATGAGTTCGATGGACAATCAAGAACATTTCTAGTTCCAACCCCTTCCCACTCTGTCCAAAATTATCAACAAAAGGCACAAAGTGGAAGTTTGAACAGAGATGAGTTCGCCTGACAATTAAGATCATCTCTAGTTCCAACCCATTCCCACTCTGTCCAAAATTATAAACAAAAGGCACAAAGTGGAAGTTTGAATAGAGATGAGTTCGATGGACAATCAAGATCATCTGTAGTTCCAACCCATTCCCACTCTGTCCAAAATTATAAACAAAAGGCACAAAGTGGAAATTTGAATAGAGATGAGTTTGATGGACAATCAAGATCATCTCTAGTTCCAACCCCTTCCCACTCTGTCCAAAATTATAAACAAAAGGCACGAAGTGGAAGTTTGAATAGAGATGAGTTCGCCTGACAATTAAGATCATCCCTAGTTCCAACCCCTTCCCACTCTGTCCAAAATTATAAACAAAAGGCACAAAGTGGAAGTTTGAATAGAGATGAGTTTGATGGACAATCAAGAACATTTCTAGTTCCAACCCATTCCCACTCTGTCCAAAATTATAAACAAAAGGCACAAAGTGGAAGTTTGAATAGAGATGAGTTAGCCTGACAATCAAGAACATTTCTAGTTCCAACCCATTCCCACTCTGTCCAAAATTATAAACAAAAGGCACAAAGTGGAAATTTGAATAGAGATGAGTTTGATGGACAATCAAGATCATCTGTAGTTCCAACCCCTTCCCACTCTGTCCAAAATTATAAACAAAAGGCACAAAGTGGAAGTTTGAATAGAGATGAGTTTAATGGACAGTCAAGAACATTTCTAGTTCCAACCCCTTCCCACTCTGTCCAAAATGATAAAAAAAAGGCACAAAGTGGAAGTTTGAACAGAGATGAGTTTGATGGACAATTAAGAACATCTTTAGTTCCAACCCATTCCCACTCTTTCCAAAATGATAAATAAATAGCGCAAAGTGGGAGTTTCGATAGAGATGAGTTTGATGGACAATCAAGATCATTTCTAGTTCTAACCCATTCCCACTCTTTTCAAAATGATAAATAAATGGCGCAAAGTGGGAGTTTCGATAGAGATGAGTTCGATGGACAATCAAGATCATCTCTAGTTCCAACTTCTTCCCACTCCATCCAAAATTTGATGGACTTTAAAGTCCATATATCTGGATCTAAAGAATCAACTGGCAGCACTGCAGGGAATTAACAGGGCATCAATTTGAGAGTAGTTTGCACCTCATCCATCAGGTGTTGGCTGGGGATAGTATAGGGAAGGGTAGAAAAATGGAGGCGATAGGGTCAGATGGGTTACACCCACATGAACCATGGTCAGAGTCCACAGATCCCTTCTCCCCAAACCTTCCCCCCTCTTACTGATTCTCGGAGATCCTATCCCTGTAGACTGCTGTAATTTTTATTCAGCATGGCTGTCCGTGGCTTTGCCCGCACAGCTGCTTCGTGAATTCAAGATCTGTGATGGAGAGACTACAATTCCTGTCTGCCACTATGACAGATCTCAATGGAGCACAAGCTTTGTGACGTCATTGAGGTCCAAGGATACTTCTTCTAGCCCCTTAACTGGAGGAGTCTACAGTAGCCTGTACATTGTGCCCACGATCCACATTTTTTAAAATCAATGTGAGTGCATTTATAAAATTTCTGCAATTGACGGAATATGCTTTAAAAGCTAAAACTTCAAAAGCTCTGTGGATTCCCTTTAATGCTCCAGATACATCTGTTCGTCTGCTGCATCAGATTGATGTGCTTTGTAGTCAATGAAAATTGAATATTTAAAGTATCTAGTGTAATGCTTTTGCAAAATAGTGTATAATTAGATGTTCTTACTGTGGATAGGACCTTACTGTACCCTCTTGTGCAATAGTTGACACGCGCAGATGTAGTATTCTGCCTTGTATGATGTTGTGCAACGTTTTCACGCACCTGGCGCCTATAATCTTTTTTATCATCGAACATTCAGAGCAGTACAATGTGTGTGTGTGTGCTGACCGCATCATGAGGATTATTGTAATTGTTTGTGTATTCAGCGCTGAATACAGTACTGTTAGTTTAAACAAAGTCCTTACATGACACCAATGAGTAGACATAAAGGATAATTAAAAACACCCTAATGCCGTATTTAGTCTTTCACCATATGGCAATTTATTTCACATATTTATATAGCAAATTCAGGAGGGCGTACAGCCATTCATGTCAGTTCTCGCCCCAGAAAAGTTTACTATCTAGTTGTAACGGAACCCCAAATGGGACAGGGGTTTAAGATATTCCATTCCCGAACCCAAGACAGCTATCAACACTCCACAGTCAGGTAAATGAACCCCAATAACGAGACACACAGCTCTGTTTGAGGTTCCACATGTATAGACCCTTTATTGAGAAAATCTGGCTCTTATATACAGTTAGTAACCAAAATAAACAATGACCCAACTCCACCCACAACATTACACAAGGAGCTCCAATACACATCTTTTAGTCAGACTTTTCGGACTCCGGCTCTGACATAATTTACATGAGCTAATTAACTAAAACTGATAATTCAGACACCTGACCTTCAGGCTGTCTGCTAACTCACAATACACATTTATCATCAATAGACCTTCACACAATACAGGGTAAATTAGCACAAGCCATCCTAGATTCATTTACATCACACGAGACAGACAGATGGCTTGAGTTGATGACATTAACACCTAACAGTATGTGTCCCCACATTATGAATGAGTCACTTTTTCAATTAACCTGTTGAGTTCAGAATCAACAAACAGCAACCAGTTCTCACAGATATCCTGGAGTATATTGTGGATAATAATTACATAATAGTCCCATCTCAGGTAGTCTAAGATATATTCTGACTGTCTATTATTTTCTGGCTCATACTTTGTAAGAGCTTCTGGGTTCCACGGGCCCTCCCTGTTCATAATCCATGTTTGCCAATAATTTAAAGTGCTACCCCTATTTTCCCCCGAGGCCTTTTAGCCCCTTCTCTCAGATACCCTGAATACACACCTGTACTAAAATCATTTTCCTAACCAATCCCCCAATCCTCCCTATACCAAGCTCAACTTTACCCCCCAACACTATCCATAACTAAAGGGAGCCTTAGCCCCCCTGACCTACCTACAACACAGCCGACGGTTGCCCCTGGTTCTTAGTTTTGGTTACCCATTTTATCTGTCCTAAATTTTAACAAAATCTGAATCAGTGAGACTATCACAGACGAAGAATGGATACTACCTCCCCTTATTCTCTCTATACCAGCCATCAAGAGAAGAGATGTATGACTAATGGATTTGCCTCTACAGCCAATAATATGTCTTTGAAAAAAATCCATCATACATATTATACAATGACCTGTCTTTTACATAAGTATTCCCTCGTTCATACATAAGTATTCGGGGGAAAAAAGAGGTAATTATAAATGCTGTAATGTAGCTTTTGAATCTAAGCCAAAAATGTATACTAGCAAGTATGGCCACAGACCTTGTAGAGTTTACTCCGCAACTTTAATACAGTATATAAATAACAAAATCAATTTCTATTGGTTGGCGAGATGGTCAAAACAACGAGGACCTAAGGACCCAGATATAAAGCGCTAGTATGGCCTTAGGTCACTTTCCCATTGGGTTGGGTACGTGGCAATATCAGATGGTTGAGGCATGTTTTTAACTCGCTTTATCCACCTGTCAAAGTCAAAAACATAAATGAGGTTTTGCGCTACCATTAAGTGAAACAAAGTGAATAATGATACAGCTCCAATACTCATAAAAACATACTCAATACCAATTTTTTTTAATGGAAACGTGGGACACCTATTAGCAAAAATATGTAGGCATAGGACATACTCCTTGACACGCCCCTTAAATGAGAATTATACCAATACTATTCCTTTATACTGGCTTTTGAAATTTACAAATGTACCAATTTAGAAATTGGATGAAAGGTTTAGCATTGGGAAACAGTTTTTGAAAGATAAAAAGTGTGTTTTATATACAATATATAGATCAGACCAAAATGAGGGACAAATGAGGAGCAAAGCGGGACTTTGTTCCAAATCATTGACAGTCCCTAGCAATTAGGGACAGTTGGGAGCTATGTAAAAATACCCCAAAAATATAAAAACTCGAAAAAACATATAAACTATAAAATTATGAGTCTTTCAAGGAACTTCCAATAACTGGCACAGTGTGATTAAAAATGTACTTCTCTTCCTGTTTAAGTGCTTCACCAAATGACTATTAAAGGCCTCAATCGTTTTTCATAATACTCCAATAAAACTCATCAGTGACATATCAGTATGGTTGTCACCTCCTCAAACTCAATCTTTCTAAAACTGAGCTGGTAATATTTCATCCTCCCCGTTCCCTTCCCCAAGACTTTACCATGAAGAATGGCACAACCATTGGTCCCTCCACACATGCCAGGGTGCTGGGTGTAATCCTAGACTCTGACTTCTCCTTCTGCTCCCACATCTATTCGCCCCTTCCTGACTAACGACACCACAAAACAACTTATTCACTCCTATTATGAATGCTGCTGCTCGACTAATACACCTTACTAACCGATCTGTGACTGCTGCTCCTCTTGGCCCAATCCCTTCACTGTCTTCCCCTACCCCATCATATAAAAGTCTAAATACTAACCACAATATTCAAGGCCATCTACAACATCGCCCCCAGCTACATCACCAACATCATCTGCAGAAATTGGCCAAATAATCCTCTCTGCTCCTCCCAAGACCCCTTGGTCTCTTGCTCCCTTGTTACCTCCTACTATGCTCACCTCCAGGACTTCTCCAGAGCCTCGCCCATCCTCTGGAACTCCGTCTGTCTTTATTCAGGGAAGCCTACCCCACCTCCACCTAAGAACTGTACCCAAACCCCCTTCATCAGATCACCCCTGCAGCTATTACCTTTTGTACCACCTCCCCCTCCCATTAGATTGTAAGCTTCACAAGCAGGGCTCTCCTATTCCTTCTGTATTGAATTCAATTGTAATTGTACTGTCACACTTCTACATTATAAAGCACTGTGCAAACCGTTGGTGCTATATGAATCCTGTATAATAATAATAATAATAATAATAATAATAATAATAATCAGGTTGCTCTTAAGGTAGCCCCCAGGTAGAAGATTGATGGATCTAAAGGACTCAGACACTCCAAATACAGCTCTCTCAATCAATAGAATAAACCATGAATTCAGAGAAGACAGTGTGTAGTGTAGTAGTACACTACTATTATTATTGTATTTAAAGTGGATAAATAGATAGATAAAAGGGTGCTAAAGTGAGCATCAACACAGACAGTGGTAGTACACCAGCACCGCCACTCGTATGGAGCTGGCGTACGATCCAAAACCCGGAAATGACCAGAGTCCCCCACCAAAAGCCTTAATGCATTTCGCAGGATGTTCGACACAAGGATACTCGTTCATCAATCACTATTTTTATTTGTTGGCACCAATTTTATCACATTTCCTAAATTACCTGTCAAAATCAGGCCATGGACAGCCCTATACTTTGTGGCATGGCAAAAAAATAGGGCATGTTTACAGTGGCAGACAACACCAACTGCCACTGTATCCCATAAAGGGGTATGGGGTTGTGACATCAAATGGACATGGTCAAATCCCACTTGGAACAGGCCTGTAGAAGGATGCAAATCACCTGCTAACCGCAGGCCAGCTGCTGCTGACAACATGATTCACCGCAGATTATGAGTCAGCAGATAGAAAATGGGCCTTAGCGTGACCATAATGCTGCTTTTAAAAACAGTGGACCCCAGTTTAAATATTGTAGGTGTCTTCACTAAAGTGTTCTGTCATCTTGGTACAGCTAAAAATATTTCAAATTAATATTTCCTCTACAGAGTTGTCGCAGGGAGTCACAGCTATCTTGTAACATTAACGTAACGCTCTTAAATAGTACTATGGGTAACTATAATAACAGCCCTCAAAATTTGCACTCGCATGCTCGCATTTTGCAAGTAAATTTTGAGGGCTGGCGAGTGTGAGACACAGCTATTGAATTGAAAGCTGTCATGTTCCCCGCGTTTTAAACAACCAGTCGGCGGCGTCTCCTCTCCTTGGGGCTCCTCCCTGAACAATCAGGCTGCAGCGGCTCTGGCTCTGGCTCCTCTCCTCCTTTCACTCAGCACAGGTAGGCTGCTATGGGGACACTGGCTGCTATGGGGACACTGGCTGCACTGGGGACACTGGCTGCACTGGCTGCTATGGGGACACTGGCTGCTATGGGGACACTGGCTGCTATGGGGACACTGGCTACTATAGGGTCATTTGGCTGCAATGGGGACACTGGCTGCAATGGGGACACTGGCTGCACTGGGGACTCTGGCTGCACTGTGGACACTGGCTGCACTGGGGACACTGGCTGCACTGGGGACAGGTGGCTGCACTGGGCACAGGTGGATGCACTGGGGACAGGTGGCTGCACTGGGGACAGGTGGCTGCAATGGGGACAGGTGGCTGCAATGGGGACACTGGCTGCAATGGGGACACTGGTTGCAATGGGGACAGGTGGCTGCAATGGGGACAGGTGGCTGCACTGGGGACAGGTGGCTGCACTGGGGACACGTGCTGCATTGGTAGACACGGGCAGGCTGCATTTTTGGGCACGGATAACTTGTTGTTAATATTTATTTTTATAACTTAAATCAGCATAAAACATTTAAGTGTCATTTCATGAGATAATTTATGAGGGTGTGTCTGGGGGCGGGACATGGTAGGGGTTGGGCCGGGCAACTGGTGGCGAGTACGCCTTGAGGCCTGCCTAGTAGCTCTGGACTTGAAATTTTGAGCCCTGATAATAAGATCTCGGAGATTCCATATTTTTCTGGAATGCAGAAAATTGCTGGACATGTTTCTGGCGTTGAAATAAATGAGACCATTTTTGCCTCCTGGCCATGTCTTGTTCTTTGAAGCTCAATGCTTAATAATGTTGATTTCACAAAACAAATTACAGAAGGTGATGTGGAAGAAACAATAGGTCACTGTGCTGCTTGTTCTCCGCATATAATAGTACATTCAAAATGACCACTTAATAATATATAACTATATGTAAATTAGTACAATATATAGTATGTGACGGGAGTCACTTTGGGCGGGGGGCTCGTGGAACCCAGCTTACCTTAGAGAGCTTTGGAAACCCATTTTTCATCTTCCCCGACCCCTCTTATGAGTAAGTTGCCGAGAACCCCAGTTGGGTCTGCACTAACCAGACTCCCAGTACAACCACAACAGACTCATTTTACTTATACAGGGTTCTATATGTGTGGTTTGTGTTAAAAGAATGAAGGCGTTCTTTCACCTAGGACAGTAATATTTTTGAACAATCTCCCTCAAGAAATATATGAAGATAAATGAATTTCCTCTACAGAGTTGTCGCAGGGAGTCACAGCTATCTTGTAACATTAACGTAACGCACTTAAATAGTACTATGGGTAACTATAATAAGATCTCGGAGATTCCATATTTTTCTGGAATGCAGAAAATTGCTGGACATGTTTCTGGCGTTAAAATAAATGAGACCATTTTTGCCTCCTGGCCATGTCTTGTTTTTTGAAGCTCAATGCTTAATAATGTTGATTTCACAAAACAAATTACAGAAGGTGATGTGGAAGGAACAATCAGTCACTGTGCTGCTTGTTCTCCGTGTATTCAAAATTACCACTTTATAATATATAACTATATGTAAATTAGTACAATATATAGTATGTGACGGGAGTCACTTTGGGCGGGGGGCTCGTGGAACCCAGCTTACCTTAGAGAGCTTTGGAAACCCATTTTTCATCTTCCCCGACCCCTCTTATGAGTAAGTTGCCGAGAACCCCAGTTGGGTCTGCACTAACCAGACTCCCAGTACAACCACAACAGACTCATTTTACTTATACAGGGTTCTATATGTGTGGTTTGTGTTAAAAGAATGAAGGGGTTCTTTCACCTAGGACAGTAATATTTTTGAACAATCTCCCTCAAGAAATATATGAAGATAAATGAATTTCCTCTACAGAGTTGTCGCAGGGAGTCACAGCTATCTTGTAACATTAACGTAACGCACTTAAATAGTACTATGGGTAACTATAATAAGATCTCGGAGATTCCATATTTTTCTGGAATGCAGAAAATTGCTGGACATGTTTCTGGCGTTAAAATAAATGAGACCATTTTTGCCTCCTGGCCATGTCTTGTTTTTTGAAGCTCAATGCTTAATAATGTTGATTTCACAAAACAAATTACAGAAGGTGATGTGGAAGGAACAATCAGTCACTGTGCTGCTTGTTCTCCGTGTATTCAAAATTACCACTTTATAATATATAACTATATGTAAATTAGTACAATATATAGTATGTGACGGGAGTCACTTTGGGCGGGGGGCTCGTGGAACCCAGCTTACCTTAGAGAGCTTTGGAAACCCATTTTTCATCTTCCCCGTCCCCTCTTATGAGTAAGTTACCGAGAACCCCAGTCGGGTCTGCACTAACCAGACTCCCAGTACAACCACAACAGACTCATTTTACTTATACAGGGTTCTATATGTGTGGTTTGTGTTAAAAGAATGAAGGGGTTCTTTCACCTAGGACAGTAATATTTTTGAACAATCTCCCTCAAGAAATATATGAAGACAAATGAATTCCACCTTTCAGACTGCAGGAATATTGTATGAACTTGGTCTCATGGACTGTTGTAGACTTTTTACCAGATCTATTGAGGTGGGGTGGGGTTTGCTATGTGTTTATTGTTAAGTGGCTGTATCCCATTGTTCTATTGTTTCTGTTGCTACCTTGGGAGCAACCTATTATGGGATGTAGATGTGGATTAGCTACTAGAGGGGAGGGTGGATTTCTCCTGTAGCCCTTCCTAAAGGCTGTCTGTGTGTCTCTTGTTACTGAATGTAGTTTACCCTACCTTGTGTCATTATGCAATAAAGGCGAGATTGCCCCCGAGTGTATACCCGTGTTTCCCCAAAAATAAGACCGGGTCTTATATTAATTTTGGCTACAAAAAACACACTAGGGCTTATTTTCAGGGAATGTCTTATTTTATTACGGTATGTACAAAAAAGTTTCTCCCCGTCAGCTCAGGAGTCAGCATTGTGAAATTCTGTAATCCTAAAAATAAACCTTAGTTAAATACCTTGTAAAATTCTGTAATCTGTTTTGTAAAAATATTATATATAGTGTAACGTGTCTCCTTGTGTAATTTTATTAAAATTACACAAGGAGACACTACACTATATATATATATATATATATATATATATATATATATATATATACACACAGTATATAAATATATATATAATCTTTTAACAAAACGGATTACACGATTTTACAAGGACTTTAACTAGGGCTTATTTTTGGGGTAGGGCTTATATTGCAGCCATCCCAGAAACTCATTCTAGGTCTTATTTTAGGGGTAGGGCTTATTTTCGGGGAAACATGGTATCTCTTTGTGCCTGTGTTTGAATAAACAGTTTTATGTTTCTTACCACCCTACGCTGATGTCTTGACAAGTGTGACTGGGTGGGCTAATGCAAATGTGACTGGGTGGTCAATGTAAATAGCCCCCATTACAGTGGTGGTTCAGTGGGAAGAATGCTCCTTACATTGGTGGTCAGTGGGAGGAATGTTCCTTACATTGATTGTCAGTGCGAAGAATGCTCCCTACATTGGGAGTGAGTGGGAAGAATGCTTCTTACATTTCTGGTCAGTGGGAAGAATACCCCTTACATTGGTGATCAGTTGGATGAATGTCCCTTACATTGATGGTTAGTGGAAAGAATGCTCCTTACACTGGTGATCAGTGGGATGAATGTGCCTTACATTGGTGGTCAGTGGGAAGAATGCTCCTTACATTGGTGATCAGTGGGATGAATGTCCCTTACTTTGGTTGTCAGTTGGAAGAACACCCTTTCAATTGGTGGTCAGTGGGAGGTATGCCCTTTTCATTGGTGGTCAGTGGGATGACTGCTCCTCACATTGGTGGTCAATGAGAAGAATGCAGAGCAGATAGGAGGTCAATTAGTCACAGCTCAAGGAACTCTTATGCCGCGTATACATGATTGGAAATTCCGACAAGAAAACCGTGGATTTTTTTCTGACGGAATGTTGGCTCAAACTTGTGTTGCACACACACGGTCACAGAAATCTTGTCGGAAATTCCGACCGTCAAGAACGCGGTGACGTACAAGACGTAAGACGAGCCGAGATCAATGAAGTTCAATAGGCAGTTTGGCTCTTCTGCTTGATTCTGAGCATGCGTGTTTTTTTGGGCGTCGTAATTGCATACAGACGAGCGGATTTTCCGATAGGAACTTTTTCCGTCGGAAAAATAGAGAACCAGCTCTCAATCTTTTGTTGGCGGAATTTCCGACCAAAAGCTCACATTTGACTTTTCTTGTCGGAATTTCCGATTGTGTGTATGCGCCATTAGTAATCTCCGGAGGAACCCAGAGGTTCCACAGAATGGCTGAATCACGGGGGTGGATTCAGCAAGCAATAATGCCTGCGTATCAATAGATACGCAGCGTAATTGCTAAGTAGTGCCGGCGTATCGACTTTCTGTATTCAGAAAGCTCGATACGCCGACTGTAGCCTAAGATATGACTGGCATAAGGCTCTTATGCCGTCGTATCTTAGGCTGCATTCTTACGCTGGCCGCTAGGTGGCGTTCCCGTAGTGGTCAGCGTAGAGTATGCAAATTGCATACTCACGCCGATTCACAAATGTACGCGCGCCCGGCGTTTGAGTTTTACGTCGTTTGCGTTCGTCGCTTTCTGCGTAAGGCTGCTCCTGCTATTAGGAGGTGCATCCAATGGTAAGTATACACGTCGTTCCCGCGTCGCGATTTTCGAAATTTACGTAATTTGCGTAAGTGAATTGTGAATGGCGCTGGACGCCATTTACGTTCACGTCGAAGCAAATGACGTCCTTGCGACGTCATTTACCGCAATGCACGTCGGGAAATTTTCCCAACGGAGCATGCGCAGTGCGTTCGGCGCGGGAACGCGCCTAATTTAAATGATCCACGCCCCCTACGGGATCATTTAAATAACGCGCGCTTACGCCGGCCACTTTTACGAAACGCCCCCGCAAATTACGGAGCAAATGCTTCGTGAATGAAGCATAGCTCAAGTAATTTACGGAGGTGTAGCGTAAAAACGGTACGCTGCGCCGCCGTAGTAGTGCGCTCCCCTACTTGAATCTACCCCACGGTGTCTGTGCTACCTGTGTGGCTATAAATGCTAAATGAGTATTTTCCTTATCACTCATTAGAACTGAAGAATTTAAATAAGCTACGAAACGTCTTCATTATACAGAGCAAGCCTAGCTGAATGTGACTACTACTAGCTGTACTATGAGAGACTTTACATACATTCCTACTATTGTTTTTTATACTTCATTATTGTTTATTATACTTCGTAAATCACTTGAGTTTTCAAGCATATCTTCAGCATAAATTATTACACAGAGGTAAATTAACACAGCCGTAGGGAAAAATATGAACTAGAGGAAGTGAGCAGTGCAGCCTCACCTACGCCAGAAGCTGCTTCACCTTGTGTCAGGGATGTGACACCATCTACCTACAATGATGTCTAACTAATCACCCGGATTTGTGGTTTTCCGCACACAGAAGTGAAAATTTAAAACATCCATAATGAAGACTGAGGATTCTTTCATTCAGTTAGTCATTTAATTACATTACTCTTACGGCTTTCAAATTAAGACATGACAGTCGCATTAATGAACTGCCCTAATTCCTATTGTTATTGAACCATGTTTAGAAATTTTTTCAAATTCTGCCCATTAAGATACCTGATATCAACACAATCCCTGTAAAGTTAGGACTTACACTTTGTTTTAATAAGAATATAATTTTCTTGCGTGTGTGGGTATATGTATATATATATTTTAGGGTTACAACCACTTTAAGATCATCATTGTACATACCGTAAATAAATAAGACATCCCCTGAAAATAAGCCCTACTGTGCTTTTGTAGCCAAAATTAATAGAAGACCCGGTCCTATTTTCGGGGGAAACACAGTATGTACATTGTTTATTCCTGACCTTTGCACTATGTACACCACACACACCTGTCCCCTGCACTCTGAATGTTACCTATTGCTTACCACTGCACTCTGTACTTTACATACTCCTGACACCTGCACTATTTACATTACACACACCTGTCCCCTCCACTCTGTGTGTTACCCACTCCTGACTCGTGCACTCTTTACATTGCATTCGCCTGACCCCATCACTATGTAGATTACACACACCTGTCCCTTTAGCGTTACCCATTCCTGATTCCTGTACTCTGTACGTTACATTCTCCTGACCTCTGCACTTTATAGACACCTGTCCCCTCCAGTCTGTGCATTACCCACTCCTGACCCCTGCACTCCTGTACATTGCACACACCTATCCCTTTCACTGTGTGTTACCCACTCCTTACCCCTGTACTCTGTACTTTACATACGTCTGACATCTGCACTATGTATATTACACAAATCTGTCCCTTGTGTGGTACCCATTGCTGATCCCTGCACTCTGTGAATTACGGTATATTCTTGTGAGAGAAATTCACCTGAGACCACACTCTGGAACAAGTTAAGAAGTTTTCTTTATTGACTCGTACGAGGAGACAAGTTACAACAAAAGGACAGATACTTGCCTACTGGTTCTGACCGCTTGCCACCCGTGCTATAGGGCTGCATGGACAAATGGTCAGCCTGATAGACGTCTATCTGACTTGTCTGACTAACAATTGTAAAACTGGCACTTATATACCCTTACAAGCTTAATCTAAGCCATCTCTCCTAGATGTGATTGGTTGCTAAGATCTACGTCAATGTAACACCTGTCCTACAACCAAACAAACTTAAAGCGGAGTTCCGGCCACAATTTCACTTTTTAAATATAAATACCCCTGTAATACACAAGCTTAATGTATTCTAGTAAAGTTAGTCTGTAAACTAAGGTCCGTTTTGTTAGGTTGTTACAGCATTTAGACACTTTATAAAATAGAAATTGACTGGGGCCATCTTAAGTGTGGGCATCATGAAGCCAGACTGTATGACTTCCTGGATTTCAGCCTTGCAAATCTCGCACATGCTCAGTGCTGCACAAGCCGTGTCAGATCAGGTTTCAGCACCTGTGCTGTCCAAGTCACATGATTCTTTGAGACTGGGGAGTGCACAGACTCCTGGAAAGTTACACCCACTACATTCCCAGGAGTCTGTGCGGTGTAGGTTAGGAAGCATTAAGCACCTAGGTGCAGGGAGTGGGAAGATTAACTATTCTGCCTAGCAACAACACTTTGAAGGCATCTAAAAAAAAAAAAAAATTTCGTAAAGGACTAATGACATTTTTTTAAAACTACTGATGTAATGTTATATTTATGGGTGGAACTCCACTTTAATTATTGCCAGAATTCCTATATGTTCATTAAAAGTGATTTATAACTGGTTGTGTCCAATTAGAGACATCTGTGTAGAGACAGTCTGGCACCCAGCTATGTTAGTCACAACTTCAAGGATGACAGATTTATAACTTTCAGAGAATGAACTTTCAATAACCCCACCTTATCTGTTATGTCTTACTATTTCTATGTGTGTTCCATAAAAGACACTATATTATCTATATTATTAGCTGGATTCACGTAGGGCGGCGTATGTTTCAGCCGGCGTAGCGTATCGTATTTACGCAACGCCGCCGTAAGTCAGAGAGGCAAGTGTTGTATTCACAAAGCACTTGCCTCCTAAGTTACGGCGGCGTAGCGTAAATGGTTCGGCGTAAGCGCGCCTAATTCAAATTGTGAAGAGGTGGGCGTGTTTTATGTAAATAAACCATGACCCAACGTGATTGACGTTTTTAACAAACGGCGCATGCGCCGTCCGTGCACATATCCCAGTGTGCATTGCTCCAAAGTACGCTGCAAGGACTTATTGGTTTCGACGTGAACGTAAATTACGTCCAGACCCATTCACGGACGACTTACGCAAACAACGTAAAATTTTCAAAATTAGACGCGGAAACGACGTCCATACTTAACATTGGCTAGGCCAGGTTTTTGTTGGACTAACTTTACGCCTGAAAACGCATTACGTAAACGGCTTATCTTTACTGCGACGGGCAAGCGTATGTTCGTGAATAGGTGTATCTCGCTGATTTACGCATTCTAGGCGTAAATCAGCGTTCACGACCCTAGCGGCCGGCGGAACTAGACAGCTAAGATACGACGGCGCAGGCAGTCGTATCTTAGCTCAATTTAAGTGTATCTCAATTTGAGAATACACCCCAAGTTCCCCCTGAAAAAAAGCCCTGATCCTGCCAATTATACACTTCCTGTGCTATGGTGCTAAAACTCACTTGCCATACTTTTCCTCCTCTCCTCATATCTATTACATAAGGAAGAGGTATTTTGTAGTGCAGAGAAGATAGATGGGACATTGTTTAGGATTTCAGCTCAGTGCATAGGAATTCACAAGGACACTGGAAATCTGACAGGATCAACAGGCATTTTGCAAATGCAGTAACCACTTCTAAGGACTAGTAAGATGTAATATATCACTTTTTTGTTGTTGGGTTTAAATCTCCTTTAACCGGTTCCCAACTGGCTCACGCATATATACTGCGGCAGAATGGCTCCCCTGGGTGAAATCCCGTACGGGTACGTCCTTATACTTTTCGGCCACCGGAGGGAGCGTGCATGCCACTGGAGACGCGTGCACGATGCACACATTTAACCCCTTGATCGCCCCCTAGTGTTAATTCCTTTCCTGCCAGTGACATTTACACAGTAATCAGTGCATTATTTTAGCTCTGAATCGCTGTATAATTGTCAATGGTCCCAAAAAAGTGTCAAAAGTGTCCGATCTGTCCATTGCAATGTCACAGAACCGCTAAAAATCGCAGATCACCGCCATTACTAGTAAAAAAAAAAAATAATAATAAAAATGCCATAAATCTTTCCCATAGTTCGTAGAAGCTATAACTTTTGCACAAACCAATCAATATACGCTTATTGTGATTTTTTTTTACCAAAAATATGTAGAAGAATACATATTGGCCTAAACTGATGAAGAAATGTGTTTTTTTTTTTTGGGGGGGGGGGGGATATTTATTATAGCAAAAAGTAAAAAAAAATATAGGCCCGGATTCAGATACAATAGTGTATCTGTCGGCGGGCGTAACGTATCTCAGATATGTTACGCCGCCGTAAATTAGGGCGCAAGTTCCGTATTCAGAAAGAACTTGCGCCCTAAGTTAAGGCGGCGTAACATATGTAATCTGGCGTAAGCCCGCGGAATTCAAATGTGGATGATGTGGGCGTGTTTTATTTAAATTAATTGTGACCCCACGTATTTGACGTTTTTTTACGAACGGCGCATGCGCCGTTCGTAAAAGAATCCCAATGCGCATGCTCGAAATTACGCCGCAAATCGTCATTGCTTTAGACGTGAACGTAACTTACGTACAGCCCTATTCGCGAACGACTTACGCAAACAACGTAATCTACGGGAAATTTGACGCTGGCCCGACGTCCATACTTAACATAGGATACCCCTCATATAGCAGGGGTAACTTTAAGCCTGGAAAAAGCCGAACGTAAACGACGTAAAAAAATTCGCCGGGCGGACGTACGTTTCTGAATCGGCGTATCTACCTAATTAGCATATTCCTCGCGTAAATCTACGGAAGCGCCACCTAGCGGCCAGCGTAAATATGCAGCCTAAGATACGACGGTGTAAGACACTTACGCCAGTCGGATCTTAGGGAAATCTATGCGTAACTGATTCTATGAATCAGTCGCATAGATACGACCCCGCGACTCAGAGTTACGACGGCGTATCCGGAGATACGCCATCGTAACTGCTCTCTGAATCCGGGCCATAGTTTTTTTTCAAAATTGTCGCTCTTTTTTTGTTTATAGCGCAAAACAAAAAAAAGCACAGAGGTGATCAAATACCACCAAAAGAAAGCTCTATTTGTGGAAAAGAAAGGACGCAAATTATGTTTGAGTACAGCGTCGCACGACCGCGCAATTGTCAGTTAAAGCGACCAGGAAGGGGGTAATATCTTTCAGGGCTAAAGTGGTTAACCTTAGTGCTATAGATTTTAAACACTTTTTGATGCCTTGTGTTCTTATGTACTGTATATCTTCTGATGTTATACTCTTGTGTTCAGGTTCTCGCTATAATGATGGACGAGTTCACGGACGTGGAGATTTTCTGCGACATTTTGGAAGCGGCTAATAAAAGGAACGTTTTCGTCTACCTGCTTCTGGATGTCACCAAACTGCAAAGCTTCAAAGAAATGTGTGAGAAATTGCAGGTTGTGGAGATACATCTCAAGGTATGCCAGAGCTCCCAACTGTCCCTGATTTCGAGGGACTGTCCCTGATTTGGAGAAATGTTCCTCTGTCCCCCTCATATGTCCCTCATTTTGGTCTGATCTCTATAGTTGTATATAAAATGCACTTTTTATCTTTCAAAAAGTGTTTTCCAGCACTAACCCTTTCATCTGATTTCTAAGAATCTAGCCCTTTGTGTTTTTTTTTTTTTTATTTAGCTCTTTTTTGGTTTAAAGCGCAACAATTAAAAGCCGAAAAGGTGATCAAATACCACCAAAAGAAAGCTCTATTTGTGGGAAAAAGAGACATACATTTTGTTTGGGTGCAATGTCGCACAACCGTGCAATTGTCAGTTAAAGTGATGCAGTGCCGTATCGCAAAAAAATGGCCTGGTCAGCAAGTGGGTAAATCCTTCCGTGGCTGAAGGTTGGCTCCCCTGCGCGAGAGCCCGTAGCTATACGTCGGCTCTCGCGCAGGCCACTAGGGGCGCGTGCGCGCCCCCTGCTCTCCCCCAACTCCCGTGCGCGTGCCCAGCGGGTGCGATCGCCGCCGGGCACACGCGATCGCTCATTACAGAGCGGGGACCGGGAGCTGTGTGTGTAAACACACAGCTCCCGGTCCTGTCAGGGAGAGAAATGCTGATCTTCTGTTCATACAATGTATGAACAGTGATCAGTCATTTCCCCTAGTGAGTCCACCCCCCCTACAGTTAGAATACACACAGGGAACATACTTAACCCCTTCCCCGCCGCCTAGAGTTAACCCCTTCCCTGCCAGTGGCATTTTTATAGTAATCCAATGCATTTTTATAGCACAGATCACTATAAAAATGCCAATGGTCCCAAAAATGTGTCCAAAGTGTCCGCCATATTGTCGCAGTACCGAAAAAAATAATCGCTGATCGCCACCATTACTAGTAAAAAAAAAATATTAATAAAAATGCCATAAAAAAAAACCTATTTTGTAAACGCTATAACTTTTGCGCAAACCAATCAATAAACGCTTATTGCGATTTTTTTTTACGAAAAATATGTAGAAGAATACGTATCGGCCTAAACTGAGGGAAAAAAATTTTTTTTTTTATATATTTTTGGGGGATATTTATTATAGCAAAAGGTAAAAAATATAATTTTTTTTCAAAATTGTCGCTCTATTTTTGTTTATAGCGAAAAAACTAAAAACCGCAGAGGTGATCAAATACCACCAAAATAAAGCTCTATTTGTGGGGAAAAAAAGACGCCAATTTTGTTTGGGAGCCACGTCGCACGACCACGCAATTGTCAGTTAAAGCGACGCATTGCCGAATCGCAAAAAGTGCTCTGGTCTTTGACCGTCAATATTGTCCGGGGGTTAAGTGGCTAAAATGACCTTATCTTTTCAATATACAGTGCTGTCATTTTCTGTAAAATTCAATCTGGAAGCGTTCTGTACAATGACAGCATACAGAACGCCTTCAAAAATGTAATTTCCTGCTTGGTGATTGACTCACTGATCCACACTACATGTCAGATTTTAGACTTCCCTTGTAATAGGAATATATGTTTTGAGAGATACTCCCCAGGAGTTAAATACTTCTAAAGGGATTTAGGGTGATTATAATGAACCGGATCCTCCTATTCAGAATCAGAAGACACTCAGCCTAGTGAAATAAACAGCTCTGTCTTCAGAACAAAATAGAAATCTCCTACAAAGTGTGTTAAAATCCCTGCATTGCACATTGAGTTGCCGATTCACGTCTACGCAGCTTGAGGGTCGCAAGACTTTGACAGCCTAATGCCCCGTACACACGATCGGAATTTCTGTCGGGATAAACTCCGATGGATTTTTCTAATGGGATTCCATTCAAGCTGTATTTCATACACGCGGTCACACCAAATTCCGACCGTCCAAAACGTGACGTAAAACACTACGACGAGCCGAGAAAAAAGAAGTTCAATGCTTCCGAGCATGCTTCGACTTTGAGAATATGTTTTTTTTTCTCCATCGGAGTTCCATACAGACAAATGGAATTTTCGTAATTTTTTTAATCGAAAAAAAAGACATGTTCTCTTTCTAAGTCCGTCAGAATTTCCGATGGTGCACACACACGGTCGGAATATCTAATGAAAAAATCTGACTTTTTCCATCTGAAATTCTGATCGTGTGTACAAGGCATTAATCTTGCGTGACTTAATTGCGGCTTGCTTGCGACTTCATTAACAGGAGTCAATGCAAGTCGCCCAAAAGTAGTGCGGGAATCTTTTTCTAAGGCCCCTTTCACACGGAGGAGTTTTTCAGGCGGTACAGCACTAAAAATAGCGCCTAAATACCGTTTGAAAAACTCCTGCCCAGCCTTCTCAATGTAAAAGCCCGAGGGCTTTCACACTGAGGCGATGCGCTGGCAGGAGAGAAAAAAATCTCCTGTCAGCAGCATCTTTGGAGCGGTGAGAGGAGCGGCATGTATACCACTCCTTCACAGCTCCTTCCCATTTAAAACAATGAGGCCCCGTACACACGAGAGGATCGATCCGCTGGAATTGATCCGCGGACCGGCTCCAGCGGATAGATCCCCTGGTGTGTACGATCCAGCGGATCTGTTTCCGTGGATTTTTGTCCCCGGGGATGGATTTCCAGCGGATCAAAATTTCTTGACATGCTAAGAAATCGATCCGCTGGAATCCAGTCCAACGGATTGATCCGCTGGTCTGTACAGACTCACCGGATCAATCCGTCCGAATCCATCCCCCGCATGCGTCGTAATGATTCGACGCATGCGTGGAATTCCTTATATGACAGAGTCGCGCACGTCGCCGCGTCATCATCGCGGCGACGGCGCGACACGTCACCGCGGACGGAATTCCGCGGGGATTTTGATCTCATGGTTAGTATAACCATGAGATCAAAATCCGCCAGAGGATTAAATCCTCTCGTGTGTACCCGGCCTGAGAAACCGCGGTAATACCGCCCGTAATGCGCCTCTGCAGAGGCGCATTGTGGGCGGTATTAACCCTTTATCGGCCGCTAGCGGGGGTTAATACCGCACCGCTAGCGGCCGAAACCCGCGGCAATTACGACGGTATAGCGCTATTTTTAGCGGCGCTATACCGCCACCGCGCCTCCCGCCCCAGTGTGAAAGGGGCCTTAGTCGCTGCGATCATTGCAGTTAATTAGGGGGGGCGACTTGTCACATGAGAAGTCACGGCAGTATGAACCGAGCCTTAGGCCTCGTACACACGACCGAACATGTCTGCTGAAACTGGTCCGCGGACCAGTTTCAGCACACATGTTCGGTCGTGTGTACGGCCGACCGGACAATTTTCCGGCGGATCGGACAGGTTTCCAGCGGACAAATGTTTCTTAGCATGCTAAGAAACATGTCCGCTGGAAGCCTGTCCGTCGGACATGTCCGCTCAGCCGAAATCCCTTGCATGCGTCAAAGTGATTCGACGCATGCGTGGAAGCATTGACCTTCCAGGGTCACGCACGTCGCTGCCTCATCGTCGCGGCCACGTCACCGCGTATCCCGTCCGCGGGGATTTCGGTTTGATGGTGTGTACAACCATCAGACCGAAATCTGCTAGCGGACATGTCCGATGAAAACGGTCCGCGGACCGTTTTCATCGGACAGATCCGCTCGTGTGTACGAGGCCTTACACTTAACTTAGTTTTAGATAGAAAAGAAGATAGTTAAAGCAAAAACCTCAATACCAAAGTCCACCAATACAAGTTGCCCCCATCCCCTGCCTAAAGTGCTAAATAAAAGTTTCTCTGGGAAAGAAATAGATAATAAACTTACCTTTCCCCATGTGTCTCCCACAGCAACAAGGCTAGAGCGATGTCATCCTCCTTCCCACAAGATCAAGGGGAATGTTGAGTAGTCCAAATCTCACAAGGAGATGCTGCAGCACAGTGTAGAAACATCTTCATCAGAAATTGGGGCTACTCAACATTCTCCAAGATCTGTCCGGAAAGAAGATGACACACCTGGGCACATCAGAAGGAAATAAGGGAAGATTTCCCCTCACCTCCTGTTCTGGTGACAAAAGTGTTGTTTTTCCCATCAATTCCTGTCTCAGGGACAATGTCACAAGGACATATAGAGAGGACAAAGTCCCCGTAGTAGGTACATAGACAGTAATAAAAACCTTCTAAGCTGCTAGATCCGATGACCAGAGGAGACCCTCAATCTATGCTGGAGAAGTCTCCTCTAAGATAACATTTCTAATGAAAGTCACTGTGCTGGGTAAGCACGCTCTCAGCACAGAAAACTCTGCCGCCCATGGATGGATGTGTATGGCGTGTTGGCTTTAAAGCCCACCTTCTGTGCCCAGGGCCATCTTAATGCATGGGCACCCTTGGGCATTGCTTAGGGGCCCCAAGTGCATGGGGGCCCCATGATAATCTTGCTTTACATCATATTTGCCAACTGTCCTGGATTTGCTTGGACAGTCACAGTTTTTACTAAGCAGTCCTGGCATGGCCGTGTCCCAGGTAGCATCCCAGAAACTGCACTGTGCCCTTCTGATCCCAGTATTGTACCCTCCTGATCCCCCTCCACCCCCCATCTTTTCTTAGTGTATAAAATAGATTTTATTGAATGTACCAATAAATACTGTATATGTTAAATTCTATCAGCTATGTATTTTTGAGAGTAGGTGTGTAAATTGGGGCAGGCTGGTAGGGGCCCCAGTGCATTACTTTGCCCAGGGGTCCATGACATTATTAAGACCGTCCTGTCTGTGCCATACATATGCTTTGCCTGGGTGGCAAGGGGCTAGCACGTTGATAAAATGATGTGTTGCTGGCCACTTTTATGTATTTGTATATATAAAACATATTAAAAAGGTTATACATTCCCTTTAACTTACTGATTTTGGCCTTTCCAGAATATTTGCGTCAGGAGCGTAACTGGCGATGTCTACTGTGCGAAATCCGGCAAGAAATTCTTTGGTCAGATCCATGAAAAGTTCATCATATCGGACTGGAGATGTGTCCTATCAGGAACATACAGGTGGGTGCAAAACTAACATTGGTATGAGCAATAGATACTGCAAAGCGTGTTCTATACTATACAGTACCAAGGGTAGAGGACATAACTTGGGAATTCTAGGACTTTGTATTAGGATCACCATACACCTTCCAACCTGATCCTACAATCCTTGTACGATCAAATTTAGATTTAACAAAACTATGTAATACGAGGATCTACCTAATCCATCCAATCAGAAAGGCCCTTGCTTTACATAGTTGTCTGTAGATCTAAAGAAGTTTGTTTAATTGGATCCCAACATGTGTAGTAAGCTTTAGACTCCTGTAATCCTATGTACAGCAGGATTTAGACAGGGAGAAGAAGGTGCAGGACTGGGAGCTAATGTAGGTGTACTGTATGCAAATGCACCAATAAGGAACATGCTGAAAGAAGGAGTGAGCAGCAGGATGGCCTCACCAGACTCTGGCTGCTCTTCCACTATTCATTTAGCTGGTTGGGTTTGGCAAGAGGACACCACTGTATCACTTCAGTCTATAAAGAGAAAGTGGTGTCACCCTGGCCGTGCTGTGTCACAAAGCTGTGAAAGCTGTGTTGGACAGAAATCCAAATCATTTGTCAGGTATACTAGCTCCCTTTATCCCCATTAATGCTTCAGCATAGGGTATGCAAATTTTTCAAGTGTTTTTAATAGTAATAATACAGTAATGGGAGGTAAAATCTTGCGCCAATATAAATAAACAAATAAAAATTGATAAAATATATATATAAGTTGCTACCCCAAAATTACAGTGGTATGTAACAATGTGAATATGTGAAGAGAAAGGGAGCGCTAAAATAATTATATTTGATTAATCACCTAAGTATAAATATAGATAATTATCAATAAATAAACAGCAACAAATTGTTATAAATGGTGAAATAACACAAAGTGAATAAAATCACAGCAAAGAAATTATATTGATAAAGTCCATATGAATGCAAACTCCCAAAGGGGAGATGTCTTAATCCAACAATGTGCAGGAAAAAAGTCCAACCAGTGAAATGAAACAACAAGTGCTTTGAGAAATGGTTTCACTTAATCAATAAAGGTCCACACCTCCACCGAAAATACAAGAAAATTACCACAATCAAGTGCTCATGGATGGCACCTTACCGCAAAATGTTGACCACTTTAATTAAAAAGAGGTCGAATACGCTTTTGGAATAACCACAGATTCCAGAAAAGGCTCTTGATGTCTCGATTCCCATATTCACCATCACATGGAGTAAATCAGAAAAGAGAAAAAAATCGCCATAGAATAATATCGTTTATTAAAATAAATATGTAAGACAAGCAACGCCAAATGGCCCCTTACTTGAGAAGTGCCTTAACCCGGCACTGAGACTGGTCGGCGTTGGGTATTGTGTGGAGAGAGACGGTCCCACGCTCTAGGAAGCGTGCAGCCAGCGTGCGTTCCACCTCTCAGGAAGAGAGGACCAGCGTGACCGGAAGTATGGAGATTGTGCGTCACCAGTGCGCCTCGACGTACGTTTCGTGATTGCCACGTCGTCAGGAAGCATCACTGGTCACGCACCAAGCCCAAAATATAGGCCTTTCAATCAAATAAAGTGGGAGGAGAGAGAGTTGTGACAGCCTCAGTCCCGGTCCAAGCAACAATACAATAATTATACAAACAACAGGCTAAAAAATGGTAGTCAAATACAAATGTATAAGTACTTAAATATAAAGCTATAAGGGCCTACAATAAATAACAAATCATTATGTATAAGTACCATCATATTTGCAGACATAATGGATAATCATATAATTAAATTTGGTAAAGCATACGAGTATACCAAACCAAAGAAATTAATTAATATGTAATAACAACACATTAGAAATGCATATCCTAAAAATGAAAATAATTACTTAAAAAATAGCTAAAAATAACATGGAAGTTATCATAAAAATATCATAAGAATATATATCATAAAGATAATAAAAATACATAGCAGAAAGGAACCAAGTCAGACAATCAGAGTAACTATTCATTGGTTAAAAAACTGTTAAGATCAAGCTCGATATTCAAACCCAGAGGCTGCATCGTACGCAACCGATGCAGCCACTGTGTTTCATTTTGTTATACCATTTTTTTTAAAATCCTATGGGAAAAAAAATCCTATGGGAAATTCCGATCGTCTGTGTGGAACTCCAACGGACAAAAAACCCACGCATACTCAGAATCAAGTCCACTCATGCTCGGAAGCATTGAACTTAATTTTTCTCAGCTTGTCGTAGTGTTTTACGTCACCGCGTTTAGGACGGTCGGAATTTAGTCTGACAGTGTGTATGCAAGACAGCTTGAACGGAAATTCCATCAGATTTTAGCCCATAGGAATTTCCTATTGCGTGTACAGGGCATAAGTGTCTTTGAGCATCACCAGCGCCCCCCGCACCTCTGGCCAAATGCGGTACTGCACACCCCAGCGGCTTGAATCCTGCTCATTATGCGAGACAACGTTTGCAAACTGAGTCAAGATTAAAAAAAGCTTCTTGTTTCGCGAAACGCTCATAAAATGCGTTACTCACACTGTACTCATATTTTATTGAAGATGTACTTTATTGTACATAGTGCTACTTTTGGCACTCTGTTCTGTTTCAACATTAGTTTTACTATAAGCCCTGGTTCACATTGATGCGACTTGGCATGTCAAATTGCATGCCAAATCGGCGGCAATTGGCGGCAATGGCAGCGTCTGAATCGATGCGAAGCCGCGCTGATTCTCAAAAGTAGTTTCTGTACTACTCCTAGCGATTTTGCGGTGCAATTTCCATTGACGTCTGTGCAGAAACCCACACAGATGTCTCTGAAATCGCCCCCCGAAGTTGGGATTGACAGGCGGGAATGAAATCGTGCAAGATCAGCTGAACTTGCGCAATTTCATCCCCGCACTCAGCGTGAACCTGGGCTTAAAGGGGTTGTAAAGCTTCGTGTTTTTTCACCTAAATGCATCCCATACATTAAGGTGAAAAAACACCTTGGCTTGTACTCTCCGCCCCCCCCCCCCCGAGCCCCCGTTTTACTTTCCTGAGCCACGAATCTCCTTGGGCACGATCCCGTGTTGCTTTCCCCTAGCTCCTGTGGGCTCTTCATTGGATGATTGATAGGATTGATAGAAGTGCAGCCATTGGCTCCCGCTGCTGTCAATCAAATTAATGACGCGGTGCGCCGGGGGGTGGGGCTGAGTGATACACTCGTAGCTATGGCCGGCGAGTGTATCACACGGGAGCGCGCCCGCAAGCTAACCCCCTTGGGAGAGCACTTCCGTGGCCACTGCAAAAAGAACTGCACAGTGGAGGTAAGTATGACATGTTTTGTTATTTAAAAAAATTAAATAAAATTAAACCTTTACAACCACTTTAACTACTTTAGACCCGGGCCGTAGTAAAAAGACGGCCTCCAGGTGGCTCTTTAATTCCGGGAGGACATCTTTGGACGTCCTCGCGTCCTCCGGCCACTGGGGGGCGCGCGCACCCGGCACGTCCCCAAAATGCCAGGTACCCACGATCGGCAATGACAGAGCAGGGACGTGGAGCTCTGTGTGTAAACACAGAGCTCCACGTCCTGTCAGGGAGAGAGGAGACTGATGCTGTGTCCCTTGTACATAGGGACACAGCATCAGTCACCTCCCCCAGTCAGTCCCCTCCCCCCACAATAAGAATCACTCCCAGGGTACACATTTAACCCCTTCCTCGCCCCCTAGTGTTAACCCCTTCCCTGCCCGTCACATTTATACAGTAATCAGTGCATATTTATAGCACTGTTTGCTGTATTAATGTGAATGGTCCCAAAAATGTGTCAAAGGTGTCCGATGTGTCCGCCGCAATATCGCAGTCCTGACAAAATTTGCAGATCGCCGTATTACTAGTAAAAAAAAATAATAAATTCTATTCCCTATTTTGTAACCACTTTAACTTTTGCGCAAACCAATCACTATAAAAATTTTGGGCCATATTCCGTAGTTTTTGGGCGGGCGTCGCGTAATCCATTTACACTCCGCCGCCCCAACCTACAGGAGCAAGTGCTGTATTCCCCAAACACTTGCTCCGTAGTTTGGGGCGGTGTGGTGTAAATGGCCCGACGTATGGCCGCGTAAATCCAAGGGGGCGGCTTGTATTTAAATTAAGCGCGCCCCCGATTATAACGAACTGCGCATGCGCCGGGCTTAAAATAGCCCAGTGCGTATGCTCCAGTTCTTGGTGTAAAACGTCAATGACACCGACGTGTGCGTCATTGACGTAAAGTCGTATTCGCGGACGACTTAGTAAAACGACGTACCCGACGGGAAAACACGAGGCGGACCCGATGCCATACTTAACATGGCCTACGTGGGACTGGCGTAAGGTTACTCCTCATATAGCAGGGGTAACCTTACGCCTACGCAAACAAGGTTAGCGACGGTTACACAACGCAATATCGTACGTGAATCGGCGTATCAGGCTCATTTGCATAAACAAATGAGACCTGAACGTAAACGCCACCTAGCGGCCGGCGGAGTAATTACATTTAGGATCCGACAGTGTAAGTGTCTTACACTAGTCGGATCCTAGCCTAAATCCGGCGTATATTGTTTTGTGAATACAAAACAATGATACGCCGGCGGGAATTTCGAATTACGCCGGTGTATCAGTAGATACACCGGCGTAACTTGTTTAAGAATATGGCCCATTGTGTTTTTTTTTTTCAAAATTGTCACTCTTTTTTGTTTATAGCGCAAAAAATAAAAACTGCAGAGGTGATCAAATACCACCAAAAGAAAGCTCTATTTGTAGGGAAAAAAAGACTTCTATTTTATTTGGGAGGCACGTCACACGACCGCGCAATTTTAATTAAAATCGACGCAGTGCTGAAAGCTGAAATTTCGCCTGGGCAGGAAGGGGGTAGATGTGCCCAGTAAGCAAGTGGTTAATATGGTTTCCTTCATTGTTAATTTTTTTTTTTTTTTTTGGAGGACAGGTTCACTTCATGGCTATGTCATGGCGTGATAAACCTGAAATATTATATAGGACACCCATGCTCCAGTTTGAGACATTTTGTACTTTTTTTAGATTTATATCACCTGTAATTATTTATTTTATAATGTGTTTATCTCGCATCTTATCTATGTAAATAGAAGAAAAATGTTTATTGGATGAGGGAAAGGACATTAATGTGAATAGAGACTTCAAAGCTCGTGTATAATGTAGAACTAATAAACACATAGAGGAGCTTTTATCCTGTTCCTTCTTTCTGGGAATCATGTATAATTAATGAGACAGGTGGAGGTGTACTCTGCCGCGGGCACAGGGTGTGGGATTCGGATGGGTTGTGCCACATGCTGTGTTTGTATAACCTTCTGTTGCCCCAGTGCTGGTCATAAACAGCAATCAGAGTCGGCAGAAAAATGTTATTTCAGCTCGTCAAAATTCGCTAAATTTTCCATCAGATAAAGATTATAGATTGATCTGGGAAGTTATGATTTTAAAGTTTATGGTAAAAACGTAGACGGGTGAAAATATGTGAGGACAAAACATTATTAGCTAGATTCACAAAGAGTTAAGCCGGCGTATCAGTAGATACGCCGTTGTAACTCTGAATCTGCGCCGTCGTACATTTAAGTGTATTCTCAAATTGAGATACACTTAAATGTAGCTAAGATACGACAGCCTGCGCCGTCGTATCTTAGCTGTCTAGTTCCGCCGTCCGCTAGGGGCGTGAACGCTGATTTACGCCTAGAATGCGGAAATCAGCGAGATACGCCTATCCACGAACGTACGCTTGCCCGTCGCAGTAAAGATACGTCGTTTACATAAGGCGTTTTCAGGCGTAAATTTAGTCAAACAAATAGCTGGCCTAGCCAATGTTAAGTATTGACGTCGTTCCCGCGTCGGATTTTGAAAATTTTAATTTTTTTGCGTAAGTCGTCCGTGAATGGGGCTGGACGTAATTTACGTTCACGTCGAAACCAATACGTCCTTGCGGCGTACTTTGGAGCAATGCACACTGGGATATGTCCACGGACGGCGCATGCGCCGTTCGTTAAAAACGTCAATCACGTCGGGTCATGGTTTATTTACATAAAACACGCCCACCTCTTCACAATTTGAATTAGGCGCGCTTACGCCGGCCCATTTACGCTACGCCGCCGTAACTTAGGAGGCAAGTGCTTTGTGAATACAGCACTTGCCTCTCTGACTTACGGCGGCGTATCGTAAATACGATACGCTACGCCGGCTCAAAAATACGCCACCCTACGTGAATCCAGCTATTTGTGTACAAGTTATTCAACTTAAAATTAGGATGAAAATATTTAACCACTACTGGGCACTTTTACCCACCCCCCTCCTGCCCAGGCCAATTTTCAGCTTTTAGCGATGTCACACTTTGAATGACAATTGCGCAGTCATGCAACACTGTACCCAAATGAAATATTGAGAAAAGAAAAGCCCATAACTTGAGTTTACATCCGTGATCAGCTGTCATTGGACACAGCTGATTACATAGTAACGAGCCGCTGTGATTCGCTTTTAACCCTCCGATCTGTGATCAGCTGAGCCTGCCCTGGTCTCCCTTGTGAGGAGATGCCGCTGATCGGCTCTCCTTGCCACACATTCTGTCAGTGTAAGGCGAGGAAAGCCGGTGACTTGTCGTTAAGGTTCCCCTATCGAGATGGTTCCTGTAAGGACTGCGCAGGCGCAATCAGGGCCGATCCTAGAGTCACAGGCGCCTGGGTGCAGAAATATTGCTGGCACTCCAACATGGGCGTGGTCATCTTACTAACTCCTCCCCTTTACAAATGTTTCTATGGCTACAACTCAAACACAGAGATTCTCCCATAAGAAGTCTTCATTAGTGTCCCCCCATCAGAGTCCCCCCCAGCAGGTGTCCCCCATCAGAGCCCCCCCCCAACAGGTGTCCCCCATCAGAGCCCCCCCAGCAGGTGTCCCCCATCAGAGCCCCCCCAGCAGGTGTCCCCCATCAGAGCCCCCCCCAGCAGGTGTCCCCCATCAGAGCCCCCCACAGCAGGTGTCCCCCATCAGAGCCCCCCACATCAGGTGTCCCCATAGATCAGTACCTGTCCAATAGATCCCTGTAGCTCGGGCATGCTGGGAGCAGAAGCACATTACAGGGGGCAGGGCATACTTGGCATATTTGCTTACTAGGAGGGTGGCACTCGGAGAGCATTTCTGGGAGTGCACGGGGTGATTGGCAGCAGCTCCGGCCAACCCAAAAGCCTCTCATCACACCGCCAATGGCAGAAGAGCCGACACACGCAGAGGGGGCGGGGCAGACAGGAGACTGCTTCACGCGCACCCGACAGAATTCGTTAGTGGAGCCTAGTACCGGAATGTGTTCCGGTACTAGGCTCCGCTGCAGTACCCTACCCGGATTCTGGGGACAGCGGGAGGTATGCGCTCTTGTCAGTTGCCAGCGGAGAAAGCAAGCGGGATGGGGAGCCGCAGCACCAGCTACATGCGCTCCACCTCTGGACACAGACAAGGAGGAGGGAGGGGAGCACTTTGGAGCTTCAGCACCCCCACCTCTGCGGCGCCTGGGTGCGGAGCACCCCACACACCCTGCCTAGGATCAGCCCTGGGCGCAATCCTTGCCAACGGAAATCTCCAAACCTCGGCCGGCATCCAGGCTCATTCCTTAACATCCCCGTGGATTGGAGGATGTTAAAAAAAGAGCCAGGATGCCGAGCAAGCAAATTCCACGTCGCCCTGGATGCGGGCCGAGGTTCGGAGATTTCCGTTGGCAAGGACTGCGCCTGCGCAGTCCTTACAGGAACCATCTGGATAGGGGAACCATACCGACAAGTCACCGGCAACCGGCACTTTCACATTTACATGTGATCAGCTGTGATTGGACACAGCCGATTACATGGTTAAATAGCCCCGCAATCCGCTCTTTACAAAGATCGGTGCCCGAAAACGGGCACTCTCGCATGCCCGCGGGGGTGTGCAATGCGGTCTATCGCGCCTGCGCCATGCTCCTAGGGTGCAGCCGCCACGCTGCACACCCCCCGCGGTGTGAGAGCGGCCATTCTGGGAGCTATGAGTAAGCATCGCATGATGTAAAACATGTCAGCCACGTTTTTCCTGTGGTTCACTTCATTTTGACTGCATCGCTTTGGTTGTTTTATAGATGTTATTTGTACAATAAAGACATTTTTAAGGAGTGCGGCAGTTCAGGATCTTCTTCTATCCAACGCATTCTGGGGCACAGTCATATGACGTCCTCCCAGAACGAAAGCATTCTCATCATTTGACGGTGGGCGGCAAGTGGTTAACTGGTAATTGCGCAGTCTTGCAATGCTGTACCCAAACAAATTATATTTATTATACAAACTAAAAAAGACCAAACCTTTTGAAAAATAAAATATATATTTTTTTTAATTTCTGTTTTAAAAAATATAAAATAGTAATAAAGAAAAACAAATTTCTTCATAAATTTAGGCCAAAACGACATGTCTTTGATAAAAGAAATCCCGGTAATTGTATATTGATTGGTGTGTGTCTTTCTTTCAATGGCAGTGATCACAACTCATAGTGGGGGGAGCAGGCAATCTGACGCTGGGGAGGAACTGAGTAACTGACATCACCAGTGACACTAATTCAGTGATCAGTGATACTTCTATACACTGACACTACTAATGACACTGGCTGGGAAGAGGTTAACATCTAGGGGCGATCAAAGGATTAACTGTGTGCCTAACTATGAGTAATGTGTCTATTATGTTCTGCTTTTTACTAAATATATTTTTAGCTCCCAACTGCATTTTTCTCAAGTAATGCAAAGTGTTCTTTGATTGGATGAAGTGGAGAGGTGGATCAGTGATGTCCAGGGGCGGACTGACAACTCATGGGGCCCCCGGGCAATTGGAGATTATGGGACACCCGGCAATAGGAAGTTATGGGGCCTCCAGGCAGTAGATTATGGGGCCACACAGTATACACACATACAGTATACATACACGGGGCTAGATTCAGAAAGCCCGCCGTAAGTTTGTGCGGGCGTAGCGTATCTGAGATACGTTACGCCACCGTAACTTAGTGAAGCTGGGGCTGGATTCACAAAGAACCAGCGCCCTAAGTTACGGCGGCGTAGCGTAAATCTGTCGGCGTAAGCGCGCCGAATTCAAATTGAGAAGAGGTGCGTGTTTTATGTAAATAAAACATGACCCCGCGTAAATGACGTCTCTAATGAACGGCGTCCGTGAACGTATCCCAGTGCGCATGCTCCTAATCATGTTGCAAATAGTCAATGCTTTCGACGTGAACGTAATATGCGCAAAGCCCTATTCGCGAACCACTTACACAAACAACGTAAAATTTTCAAAATTCGACGCGGGAACGACGTCCACACTTAACATTGGCCATGCCTCATATAGCAGGAGTAACGTTACGCCGAAAAAATCCTTACGCAAACGACGTAAAAAAATCCGCCAGGCGCACGTACGTTTCTGAATCGGCGTATCCAGCTTATTTACATATTCTACGCTGAAATCGACGGAAGCGCCACCTAGCGGCCAGCGTAAATATGCACCCTAAGATACGACGGTGTAAGAGACTTACGCCATTCGGATCTTAGCTTAATTTCGGCGTATCCTGCTTTCTGAATACAGAAAGAAGATACGCTGGCACAGCTTTGAATTTACGTGGCGTATCAATAGATACGCCGGTGTAAATTCTTTCTGAATCTAGCCCACAGTATAGACACACAGACACACAATATACACACAGTATACATACACGCAGAATACACATACACACACTAAAAAGGTACTGGAGAGGCGGGGCAGCTATAATCTTGGGATTTTTTTTAAAAAACACAGATGTTTACATACTGTCCCTGGTTTTACTGAGGCTGGCAACCCTGATGGGGCCCCCTAGTGGCATGGGGCCCTCGGGCAGTGCCCAAGTGACCGAATAGTCAGTCAGCCCCTGGTGATGTCACAATCTCCACCTCATCCAATCCCACAGCTCCCAACTGTCCCTGATTTGGAGGGACTGTCCCTGAGTTGGAACAATGTCCCTCTGTCCCTCATTCCTCCTCATTTGTCAGTTTGGTCTGATCTATAGAGTTGTATATAAAATGCACTTTTTATCTATCAAAAAAAATTTTTTTCAGCGCTAAACCTGTCATCCGATTTCTAAATTGCTGCATTTGTGAATTCCAAAAGCCAATATGAAGGAATAGTAGTGGTAAAAAAAAGCACTTGTGGGTTTAACCAATCTTGTTTTTTCTTGTACAATTGTCCTTTAAGGGGGTGTGGCAAGGGGTGTGTCCTATGCCTGCATACTTTTGCTGATAGGTGTCCCTCATTCCCGTCTCAAAAAGTTGGGAGGTGTGATATGTTTCTTTCTTCTCGCTGCTTTTCAGGAAGAAGGAAGAAACAGAGCTTTCCCTCTGAACAGAGCCCTATGCGGTTTGTCAACACAGGGGTGTAGCAGCATAGGGGGGAAGAAGGACACCTTGTGTGTGTTTCTGGTATGTGTGCAGGTTGCAATGCACATTGCAAGAAGCTCACAGTATGCAGTGAAATTCAGAGTAAGCCATTCTAGCAGTGCTGGGACAAGGTCATTTGGTGCCCAGGGCAAAGATGGCAAACTGCGCCCCCCCCCCCCCAATTATTGTCACTGTTCATTGCCTTACTGTGCCCATGAATGCAGCCTCACTGTTCCCGTGAATGCTGCCTTACTGTGCCCATGAATGCATCCTCACTGTGCCCATGAATGCAGCCTCACTGTGCCCATGAATGCAGCCTCACTGTGCCCATGAATGCAGCCTCACTGTGCCTATGAATGCAGCCTCACTGTGCCTATGAATGCAGCCTCACTGTGCCTATGAATGCAGCCACACTGTGCCTATGAATGCAGCCTCACTGTGCCTGCCATTACAGCCTCACCATTACCCATGAATGCAGCCTTACTGTGCCTGTGAATGCAGCCTCACTGTGCCCACCATTAATGTCTCACTATGCCCACCATTACAAAGTACCGCCCCTCTAGACCGGCTCTTGTGATAGGCGGAACACTTCTATCACACAAGCCAGTCTAGGAGGGCAGGAATTTGTTCCAGCGAGCCCACCGAACACAGACAAAGCCAACTCCGCCTCCATGATATACACAGGAGGGGGAAAGGGGAGCGATGCAGCCGCAGCTCAAAGCTGCCACAGGGCAGGTGGGACTTGCCGGCACTTCACCTGCGCCCCCCTCCTGCCCACAAATTGTATCGCCCAGGGCACCTGTCCCTTCTGCCCCTGCCTTGTACCGGCCCTGCATTCTAGTACAGGAGAGGGGCCTGTACTGCAAGGTAAGGCTGGAGTTTAGCTTAAAAGCTAATGGGAATTTTTACACAATAAACTGTTTTCATACAAGGGAGCTTTTTTATTTTTTTGTGTGGAGCTCTTTATAGTTTATATCCTTCAGTCAAGTATTTAATATGTTCCTGACCCGAAAAAATGATACCTTAGCATTCCATAATCACAAGCAACTCTGCCCTAAAGAGATGGATTAAAGGATCCATAATGGATATAATGACAGGATGGTGTAACATTGGCATGTTAAGGTGTAATTTAGGAAAAGCTGTAAAATTTCACCTTTAATGTTGCTTAATTAGGTTCTGCCGAAAATAGCCTGGAGTGAGCTAGTGTCGGTTTGTGAGACATTTAATGCAAATAATAATGTCTAACAAGAGAGGACATATAGAGATTATTATTATTATAATACAGGATTTATGGGCCAGATTCAGGAACATATACGTTGCCCAGCGGCGGCGGCGTAACGTATCCCATTTACGTTACACCGCCGCAGGTTTACAGCGTAAGTGCCTGATTCTCAAAGCACTTACCTGTAAACTTGCGTCGGTGTAACGTAAATCCGCTTGGCGCAAGCCCGCCTAATTCAAATTGGGCGGGCACCATTTAAATTAGGCGCGTTCCCGCGCCGAGCGTACAGCGCATGCTCCGTCCGTCAAATTACCCGACGTGCATTGCGCTAAATGATATCGCAAGGACGTCATTAGTTTCGACGTTAACGTAAATGGCGTCCAGCGCCATTCACGGGCGACTTACACAAACGACATGATATTTAAAATTTCGACACGGGAACGACGGCTATACTTAACATTGTTAGACCACCTAGGAGGCAGCCTTAACTTTACGACGCGTATCGCTACGGAAACTACGTAAATTTAGATCGACGGGCAAAGCGGACGTTCGTGAATCGCCGTAACTAGTCATTTGCATATTCTACGCCGACCGCAATGGAATCGCCACCTAGCGGCCGGCCTAGAATTGCAGCCTAAGATCCGGCAGTGTAACACAGTTACACCTGTCGGATCTTAGGGCTATCTATGCGTAACTGATTCTATGAATCATTCGCATAGATACGACAATCGTATCTCAGAGATACGACGGCGTATCAGGAGATACGCCGTCGTATCTCTTTTATGAATCTGGCCCTATATTTTTGAGCAGTTTGCGCAGTGCTTTACAATATACTGTAAACCGAGACAGTACAGTTACAATACAGTTCAATACAGAAGAATTAGGTGGGCCTTGCCCATGAAACTTACAATCTAAAAGATTGTATAATGACTGTGTAAAACAGTGTAAGTGGATAAAGAACTTAAGACCCCTTTCACACTAGGTGGATCCGTCTCAGCGGAGTCCGCCAGCTCAGCGGGATATCTCTCCGTGGATCTCCGCTGAGCCGGCGGATGACAAGTCCCTCTCTGCTCACTGAGTAGGAAGGGGCTTGTCCAGCGCCGCTGTCTCCTATGGAGAGATCTGATAAAAACAGACAGCATGTCCATTTTCATCAGATCTCACCCGATCCGATCCTCCATGGACGGATGGCGATGTATGGCCATCCATTTAATTTTAGCGGATCGTGCCGGATGTCAGCGGACATGTCACCGCTGACATCCGACGCTCCATAGAGATGTATGGTGCGGCCATTCAGGTCCACCGACAAATATGACAGGCAGACCTGAGCAGTCCGTGTGAAAAGGGCCTTAAAGTGATTGTAAAGGCTTGTTTAAAAAAAAAAAAATAACAAACATGTCATACTTACCTCCAGTGCCGATCCTGACCTCCCTGGGGCCCTAAGCAAAATGACATGTCACATTAAAGAAGCGGGGGTGTTCTGCTGTCATAAATGACATCTTACATTAAAGTGAGAAGCGAGGGGGTGCTGACTTCTTACCTCTTCTCCCATGCAGCCAGCGAGTTGAGAAGCGGGGTGAGGGGCCGAAAATGACTTCTCACCGGGCGGGGCCTCTAGTAATTTGGGGGGCCCTCCGCAGCTTTGCGGGGCCCTAAGCGGCTTGCATAGTGAGCCTATAGGGCGGATCGGCCCTACTTACCTCCTCTGTGCAGTTGGTTTTGCATAGAGTGGCCCCGACCCCCCTCTTTTTGGGTCCCTCTTTGCTGTTCCTGGCTCCTTCTCCTATCGAGTGACCCTCAGCTAGCAACTTGCTACAGGGGACTCCCAAGCCGAGTCAGAGCTCCGTGTATCCTTTCAGACACGGAGCCCCGACCTGGCCCTGGCCTTTTGAATGACAGCCGCGGGAGCCAATGGCACCGCTTCTGTGTCTCAGCCAATCAGGAGGAGTCTCTGTGACAGCTAAGACACCGCTGGGGAGAGAAGGAGCTCAGGTAAGTAATTAGTCTAAACACAAAAGATTTTTATCTTAATGCCTTTACAACTCCTTTTAAATTCTAAACGAGGTTGAAATAAAGCAGGTAGATACATTCTATAGTGTGCACAAAGGTTACATTAAAAATGTATTTACTGTACTTAAGCCCATATTTCATGTAACAGGTTGCAGTCAAGGGCCACTGTGTGTAAGCAGTGGTCCCTCTGCAGTGGTACAACACGCCCCCTCTGCTAGTCACAGCTAGAGCTCTCCAATCAGAAAAGCTCACATTGAGATTGCAACAATCTACCTGTGACTAACAGGAGGGCATGTTGGACTGCTGCAGAGAGACTGCTACTTCCACATGTTTTTTTTTCTCCTGAATACTGTTTCTTTACAATCACAGTCTTCTAATGGCTATAAAGCTATACTGTAAACTTTTTTTGCCTGTATGTAGCCCCATTTTTTTACTTAGGGATAGAGTAGGGAAGGGTCCCTTAAGTACTCCTTCCCAGCATGCACAGCGGGACGATCCACTCCCACTGATTAGCTGCCGAAGGGGAACACCCAAAACACTTTGACCTGACTGCACCCCAGACAACAATAGTGGTCACTCACAGCACTGGAAAGAATTATACAGTCTGAGTCAACTAACTTTCAGACTACCCTCTAAATTTAAAGCAGCGCCGGATAAAAAGTAGCAGGCCGCTACATATGTAAATAACTGGAACATTCATATGTAAATGGCGGCAGCATTCATATGTAAATAAAGGCAGCATTCATATGTAAATAAAGGCGGCATTCATATGTATATAATGCCCCTCTGCAGTGAAGAGATGATGCTCTGTAACCTCTAGCAACCAATCAGTGAGCAGTATTACTGTACAGTAACCTCTAGCAACCAATCAACAAGAAGAAATCATGTGCTGTAACCTCTAGCAACTAATCAGTGAGCCGTAATGTGTGCTGTAACGTCTAGCAACCAGTCAGTAAGTGGTAATGATCGGCTGTAACCTCTAGCAACCAATCAGTGAGCAGTATTACTGTACAGTAACCTCTAGCAACCAATCAACAAGAAGAAATCATGTGCTGTAACCTCTAGCAACTAATCAGTGAGCCGTAATGTGTGCTGTAACGTCTAGCAACCAGTCAGTAAGTGGTAATGATCGGCTGTAACCTCTGGCAACCAATCGCAATCACTGCCTGATTGGATACAGTAAACTGATATTAAGTCTAGCTGATATTTGATGTATGTCTCAGAGCAGGTGGAGAGCAAAATTGCATGGGGGGGGGGGGGGAGACATTAAACATTAAAGATGGCCCTGACTACAGGTGCTATTTGGGAGGGGACCCGAGGGAGCATCATCCTTGCCTAGATGAAGAATGATTAATTGGGAGCGAGAACCACTTAAAAATGGTAATTGCCCCCCAGGGGTCAAGTCCCGGGGAAAAAAGTGTGGGAACTCCCACCCAAGATCCACTCCCCCACCAAAAAAATTAAAAAATGATACGCTTATATGCATAATTACTAAACCGCATGTTTGGTTTTTTTTCGATCCACTGTACCTTAGTAATCCTTTATGTTACTGGCCGCCTCCTGTATATGGATTCACCAGGTAGTGTGCGGGTATTCCGTCACTTCCTCGATGCCGCAATGTCTCCTGGGAGCTTATGTCATTGTTCCCAGGAGACATTGCGGAGGTCTGCCGCGCATTATCGCGGGATTTAGAAAGAAGCAAGTTCTTTCTAAATCCCATGATAACTCGCGGCAGACCTCCGCAATGTCTCCTGGGAACAATGACAAAAGCTCCCAGGAGACATTGCGGCATTGAGGAAGTGACGGAATACCCGCACACTACCCGATGAATCCATATACAGGAAGCTGCCAGTAACATAAAGGATGACTAAGGTTCGCCTGCCCCTGACAGTGACTCGAGCTGGGCATCGCCGCTTAGTGAAGGATTGGCTCGGGCGGCTCGGCTGCTCTCGGCTGCTCTAGTCCTGCAAAGGGAACTGAGTTCCTGCTGTGAAAAAAGTGCAGGAACTCCATTCCCACGCGTTCCCGCAGGACTTGAGCCCTGTTGCCCCCACTAAAAGAATGCTGCAATTATGTATAGGATAGGGAAGAGGAAGAGAATGATAGTTAAATGTATTTTGGGGTGAAGTTTTGCTTTAAGTCCTTTGATCCTGATAAAGACTACATGAGCTTCTCCAGCTGTCACAGCTTCAGGGATATATCTTTTAGATTGAGAGACTGACGTTACGTAAACTAGGTGATCATTTCTTTATTATATGCTACAGAGGGGTCAGCAAAATCTGAGAATTACACAGGAATCCTGTCAGTTGCATTCTTCTCTCTGGCTTGGAACCCGGGGCTGTAGCTTACAGTTTATAAAACTGGTTATCTGAGAACTGCTTCTTGACAGAGACAAATGGCCTCCGAAATTGGCCTTGGGAACACCGAGGAGCTCTGAGGACATGTAATATAGGAGGACATGTAATGTAATAACAGTTACATTTTCAAACTGGGATAGTGAAGGGTAGGTGCAGGCGATGAAATGGATCAGTCAGTGACCATTCATTTGTAACCACCTTACTAATACTGTTGGGTTCGATCAATAAGGATGTTGGGTTGTGTAGACACACCTGCCTTTGTTTTATGGAACAGTATACCAAGTCTAGAGATTGAAGAGTCAGACTCAGGTCATATCAACAAATGCTGACTAGTTCACAGTCTTGAAAGCACTCAATCAACAATGAGCTGAAGGGGCAGATTCACGTAGATGGGCGTATTTTTGGGCGGCGTAACGTATTTGATTTACGTTACACCGCCGCAGGTTTTTCAGGCAAGTGCTTTATTCACAAAGCACTTGCTTGTAAAGTTGCAGCGGCGTAGCATAAATCACCCGGCGGAATTAAAATTCGGTGGGTAGGGGGCGTGTTTCATTTAAATGAAGCGCGTCCCCGCGCCGAACGAACTGCGCATGCGCCGTCCCTAAAATATCCCGGCGTGCATTGCTCTAAATGACGTCGCAAGGACGTCATTGGTTTTGACGTGGACGTAAATGGCGTCCAGCCCCATTCACGGACGACTTACGCAAACGACGTAAAATTTCAACATTTCGACACGGGAACAAGGGCCATACTTAACATAGGATACGCCACCTAAGGGGCAGCTTTATCTTTACGCCGGCATACCTCTTACGGAAACGGCGTATCTTTACTGCGACAGGCAAGCGTACGTTTGTGAATCGGCGTATCTACTAATTTGCATATTCTACGCCGAACTCAATGGAAGCGCCACCTAGCGGCCAGCGGAAATATTGCACCCTAAGATACGACGGCGCAGGCTGTCGTATCTTAGGTAGGTTCAAGTGTATCTCAGTTTGAGCATACACTTAAACATACGACGGGCTTAGATTGCGAGTTACGTCGGTGTATCTACTGATACGCCGGCGTAACTCTTTGTGAATCTGGCCCGAAGTGTCTGCTTGGATAAGTAATGAAGTGCCTTCAACATTTTGGAACACTCCAGATAAATCTGACTAATAAGTACTACTAGATTTCTCATGACCTGAATAAAAAGACCCTTCACAATCAACAATGATGTTTTTTTTTATAACAAAAAGAGGGGTTTGGGACTTTAAATGAGGTGTGTGGGATCACACATCTCCATCCCTAAATCTATATGCAAGAAAGAGAGGGTTTGGGACTTTCAATGAGGTAGGTTTAGAATGGCTAAAAGATGAGTCAATGTAAAGGCTCAAACACACGATCGAACTTCCAACTGACTTCTCCTTTGGATTTTGCTCCGAATGGGCGTTGCCCGTGAACTTGGTATGAGTACACGTGCCAACTTTCACCAAATCACGTGGTTTTTCAGCTCTTTACCGCCACCCTTTGGGCAACTTCTGCTATTGTTGTCTGATCTTTAGCATTGGTTCTGAGCATGAATGTTTGTACTTTGGACTTTAGTCTGATGGACTTGTGTACACACGATTACATTTTGCACCATCGACATTTGTTGCCGGAAAGTTTGTCTGTTCTCACAGTAAACTTTTGTCCGATGAAAAAGCGAAAAAGTTTGTCCGATGGAGCACACACACGGTCGGATTGACCACTTACACAGGTCCGTCTGACTTTTGTTGTCAAAAAGTCAGATCGTGTGTATGGGCCTTAAAGCGGAGTTCCAGCCTTTTTATGTTTATTAAAAGTCAGCAGCTACATAAAGTGTAGCTGCTGACTTTTAATAAACATACACTTACATGCTCCATGGTCCAGCGATGCGGCTGCCCGGAGCCTCGCTCCTCTCCGCCGGTGCCTCCATTCACACTGTTGGCACCCGGCTGTGACAGCTTTCGGCTTCACAACCGGGCACGCACTGCCCTCTAGGAGTGGACAGGCGATCTCCTGGGACCTGTCACGTGTCCCAGGAGATCGCCTAGAGGGAGGGGCCACCTAAGGCGAGAGGAGGAGTCACCTAGGTGGCCCGTAGGTGGAAGTAGGAAGTGGAACAGGAAGTCCCACTCCTACTGAAGCCCCCCCCCCCCAAAAAAAAAATTACATGTGGCATGTAAGGGGGTGAGGAGTTCTTAAAGTGGAAGTTCCACTTTTGGGTGGAGCTCCGCTTTAAGAAGACATGTTTTATTCAATATATAAAAAAAACATGACATAGCAAAATTAGTACATGCATGGTAAACAAGCATTGCAATCACATATTATTAACCAGATATTCATAACAACAATCATAGCAACTTAGAGATGACATATTGAGGTATAAAACATCTATCATAAAGAATCCCTTAAAAAGCAACAATGTGGGGTAATTTGGTAATTTGGGTAATTTGGGAGTTTATGAAATAAAAACCATCTAAAAAAGAAAATAGTGCATCAAAATTGGCCCGACGCATTTTTCGTGGTTTTCTACCACATCATCAGTGCACCAATGTCTGTAAAAAAGCATAAATAAAACAATAGGGTCTAATGTTACACCCAAACAATCTTTTTTATGCTGACAGTTTGTCTTCTTGTCATACAGTAGATCTGGTTGAAATCATGCAAAGTATGTTAGATACACATACAAAGCATGTGTGTAAGTAAGTGAGTTGGTTTCCTTAAGTGACGGCCTATTGTGGTTTTGTACATAATTTCTACCCACTGAGTTTTTTGACTCCTCTCTCTGCAGCCATGTGTTGTAACTTGTAAATTTCCTCTTTTTACCAATCAATAATAGGAAAAAAATATTTTCTTTTATTTCTTTTATTTAAGAGAAAAGGGTTTGCAGTCCACCTTTCCTAAACAAAAATCATAAATGCACCCATATTCATTTAAAGACAATACATAGCACCCTAGAAAGCATTGCACCCATCATCAGACTCTTTGAAGGTTACAGGGCTGCAGGAAGTGTCCATAGACTATTAATGTGTTGCATTCAGGACATTGGGGCAGATTCATTTACAATGGTGCAGATTTGCACCGGCGTGGTGCATCATTTTTAGACTACACCGGTCCAGCGCGGAGCGGCAGTTAGGTGATTCAAGAAACTTTTTTTGTCTACGATGCCCCAGCGGGGCGGATTTTAGACGGCGTAAGGCGGGGTAAGGCCAACTGGGAGTCACCCTATGTTAATGAAGATGCGCCCCGGCGCAGGGGTCACGCCGGGGCGCATCTTAGACCGCACATGCTCAGTGACATCCAGGGGTAAATGCCTTACCCCGCCCATGCTCAGAACTGCGCCCCGGCGTGATCCCTGAGCTACGCCGACCCACTACCAAAGCCCAGTCCATGAATCAGCCCAGACTTCCGCCCTGCAGGTGCAAATGTACTGAAGCTTTTTTTTTTCTAAGCTAGGTCGTTTGCATTGTGGTGGGGCAGTTATGACTGATGAGGAATCCTCAGGTGGGCGGATGACCAATTTCAGCCCAGAGGAGAGGGCTGTAATTATTGAGGGCCTCTCCCAACATGGGGACCGCCTCTATGTGTTGTCCAGCAAGTGTTGTTGCTCAGTTCGTTTGTAACGCTGCTGCTTTAGCTGCTCTCCAGCTGACCTCTGCAAGTTTGGTGCAAAGTTACCCCTGCTTTTATGAGGGGTAACTTTGCACCGGAAATTTCAGCTCCGCTCACCGGGAGTAGCCTGCGCCGGTCAAGCTTAAGTTGATGAATCGGCCCAAAAACCTCATTTGCATATTTAAAACACAAAAACCATGGCCGCGCCAGATCCGACCAGCGTAAATCTGCGCCAACGCCGCGCCGGCGTGGAAAGGTTACACCGAGGCGATGAAGTCTATTTGGAGGCATAATCTGGTTCTCTGGGTAAGGCGCAGCAATCCGCCGGCGCAAATCTGCACTTACGCCGTGCATCTACCAAAAAAACGGTGTAAGTGCTTCATGAATCTGGCCCAATGAGTGTATGTGCCCTGGTGCAGGCCGGGACTTGTAGGTTTTTTTGAATGTGAATGAATAACCAATTTTAAGTTTGTCTGGAGCCGGCAAAGAGAAAATCTTCCAACTGCTCTAAGGGGGTGGCCATTTTGAGGGTAGAAGGTTGAAGACTCTGATGCCGCGTACACACGATAATTTTTCGGCATGAAAAAAATGGCGTTTAAAAAAAATGTCATTTAAAATGATCGTGTTCTGAAAAACGACAACATTTTTTTTCGAACATGCTGCATTTTTTAACAAAGTATTAAGCAATGTTGTTTTTCGAGTTGTAAAAAATGATCGTGTGTGATCTAAAAAGACGTTAAAAACCTGCGCATGCTCAGAAGCAAATTATGAGACGGAAGCGCTCGTTCTGGTAAAACTACCGTTCATAATGGAGTAAGCACATTCATCACGCTGTAACAGACAGAAAAGCGCGAATCGTCTTTTACTAACATGGAATCAGCTAAAGCAGCCCCAAGGGTGGCGTCATCCACATGGAACTTCCCCTTTATAGTGCCGTCGTACGTGTTGTATGTCACCGCGCTTTGCTAGAGCATTTTTTTTAAATGATAGTGTGTGGGCAACGTCGTTTTAATGATGAACTTGGAAAAAACAAAGTTTTTTCTACATGCCGAAAAACGTAGTTTTTTTCATGCCGAAAAATGATCGTGTGTACGCGGCATAACACTTAACACATAACTTGAAGGCTTAGTTGGTTGAATCTCGAAATCAATGGTGGCACCCATCGGATCACAAAACATACAAAATTGGTTCGAAATTCGACCCATGTATGGCCGGCTTTAGAATTGAAACTTTAGTGCAGGGGTGCCCAACCTTTTGAAGCGTGAGGGCCACTTGAGTGACTTGGTAACTGTTCGCGGGCCACAATGAGCAGAGCGGGTGGGTGGCAGGTCCGCTCTGCATATGCAGAGCGGACACGGACACAGCCCACTATATTCTTTTTTTAGTGGATCGGATTGGTGGTAGAACACAAGTCAGTTTACATCTGCCACTCCTTAGAGGTAATTCCATCTTAGAGGTCCAATTGGATCGGACTGACCGTGAAAAATGGGCCCATGGCTGCTTTCACACTGATGTGCTGCGGTTTAGCCGCAACACGGTTTTAACGCAGTGTACCTTTGGCTTTTCTGCACTTTGCAATAGACTTCTATTATATTCTGCATGTTTAGTGCACTTTCAGAAAACTCACCAAAATCGCAGGTAATAACAGAAGTCTATGGCTCAGTGCAGGTAAACTGCTCTGAACCTGCAGATCAGTTTGAAAGCAGCCCAGTAACTACTGCAGAACAGATATGCCCATATATACACTGTGATCTTAGTAATAAACTTACCATTAATAACAGTATTCTATTCTATTCCATCCCAGAGCAGGAGGTCGCGGCCACATCAGAGGGCTCCGCGGGCCACATGTGGCCACCGGGCCACTGGTTGGGCAGCCCTGCTTTAGTGCTTCACCAAAATGTTGTTTTCATACCAATTTTGTTTATTACCGTTTAAAAGAATAAGCACAATATGGCACAGCTATGTAACTATGGTTCAGGGTGTGATGGAAATAATAAAAATAAGTATGATGTACAAAAGTTATTACAATTTAGGCATGGAGGGTACAATACAGAAGTATAGTTTGGAGTGAGTTAACTCAATATCATATAGTGAAAGAATAGGGTTGTAAGTCACAATCGTAAAATAATAATTTGGGTAGGCCTAAGCCTTGAGCTACCAAGTGGATTGGATCAAGTGGAGAGTAGGGGAGGATCGCATATCCATGTAGATTATGGATGTAGGGGCAGTTGAGAGGGGAGATTGGGGACAGGACAGATGAGTCCTATGGACACACTCCCTCTCAATGGACCAAAAGGTCTTGGTCAGATCCTGCTTGGAGATATTAGGGGACCCAGGGATGCCAAATGGACAAATAGCTTTTTTGACAGTCAGTTTAGCTTCTAGCTTTTTACGTAGCACAGTATTGATCCTTGACTTTGTTCCAGTCAAGGAGAGGATAGGTATTTTTGGCAATTGTTTGCTTGGCTGCTGTTTGAACATGTAGTAATTTGAACTTGAGTCTTGAGTAAAGGCCTGGGGGTTTGAAATTTAAAAGTACATTTGGAAAATAGATCATGGAGTCCATTAGTTCAGGGATCATCTGGAATATTTCTTCCTGGAAATTCTATACTACGCAACAGGTCCACCTACATTGTATTTGGAGAAAAGGTTTCCATCCTTCCACACCGTCTGAAGCAAAGTTGTGATTATTCAAGTACATAGTGAGCAATTTGGGTTAGTACAAAATACTGTGTTAGAACTTTATAATTGTTCTCGCTGACAGTATTGTGGGAGCAGGATTTGATTATATCTAATATTTAGTGACCAATGTTGTGCATCCATTTCTAGCCCAAATTCTGCTGACTATTTTTTTATATAAATGAGGGAAAGTTGGAAGGAGGGAGCGACTGGCATGGTATACTGTATATTAGAGTGATCATCTCTGATGCATGGGAATCTGAATGGCATCTTTGTTTAAATGGGGTAAGGGAACCTTTTGGTTTTTGTACATTCACTTGCAGGGAAAGTTTGATTTGCAGATAGTGGAATTGCTTTTGTAGCCAGGTGTCAAGCTACTATGTGATGGAGGAGATGGGATATTATAGAGTACACAACAGGTTGATTTTTTTTCTCTGCAATGTTTGAATAGATCATTGCTTTGCTTTCCTGCCTTTAGAGGGAGGCCATTTTTTTCTTGACCTTGAAAGCAAAGGGCTTTGGGACATCCCCCAGCTAACACTGTCCAGAAACGACAACTTCCATGGGAGTCAGAGTAAATTCTGGGAGAGTCTATAAATTTGACTTTAATGGTGGGTTTGGGACTATTGCCTTGGGGACACAGGAAAGTTCAGTTGGATGCTGCCATTCTGTCAGCCACTGTGGGAAGAGAGAGCAACAGTAAGGGTTCTGCGCAGGCAGTTCGAGTTTAAGTGACAGCATCCATTCAAATGTTAGATAACCAGTGCCACAGTCTTCTTCAGTGGTCTGAAACCCAGAGACATCCATACCGATTGTCATCAGTGGTCTCCCATCATCTACCCTGCAGCCACTATGCACTCTTCACATCATCCTATTGCTGCTCCCAAACCTGCTCATTCCCTTCTTCTACATCGGAGCCTTATTTTCAGCTGGGATTGGCGAGAGGGCAGTTGCCCAACCTATACTCTCTCCCTCTCTTAGGGACACTAACAGACAGCTTTACCCTTTCTCACTTTGCTCTATTTCTGTCATTTGTAAGCAGATTTAACTCAGACCATACTTATGTTCACCAATCACCATTGTCCCACATACTTTGACTGTTAAAGGGCCTCAATGTTTTGCGACAAAAGATTCAACTTCAACCATGAACTGCCCCGTTCTTAATACATATATCCAGCAGTGACTCAGGGGTGCCTTCCTCTTTTTTATTTTTTGCTTTGTTAAGCATAGAAATACTTGTTTCATAACTGCACCGTATATAGCCAAGGCTTGGAAGTTCCAGGTGTGCAGCTCTTTGGCCGTGTGGTGTACGAATTAATAGACATGTGCATTTGTTTTCGTCCGAATGCATTTTCGTCCGAATTTCAGGTATTTTCAGGTATTTTCGTTATCGTTTTAACAAACGATAACGAAAGCACAGAAAACGAAAACCGAAAGATCCAACATAAACAAATGCTTTATTTTCGTTTTTGTTGCCTCTAATGTAACTCTATTAGTCCAATATTATTCTACATAAAGAGAAAAGATTCGACATAGAGAGAAAAGATTCGACATTATAGAGACATGAAGAAGAGTCAACATAGAGAGAAAAGATTCGACATAGAGAGACATGAAGATTCGACATAGAGAGACATGAAGAGTCAATTTTTTTTAAAGATTCTATCGAATCTTCTTTTCTTTTTGTTCTTCTTAGAACATTCGACAGACACCATAAGCCTTCAATGACAGATTTGACCTTAATTGTGCCTAACCTTAACTCTATTAGTCCAATATTATTCTACATAAAGAGAAAAGATTCGACATAGAGAGACATGAAGATTCGACATAGAGAGACATGAAGAGTAAAATTTTTAATTTTTTTTTAAGATTCTGTCAACTTTTTCTTTTTCTTCTTCTTCTTCTTCTTCTTCTTCTTCTTCTTCTTCTTCTTTTTCTTCTTAGAACATTCGACAGACACCATAAGCCTTCAATGACAGATTCGACCTTAATTTGTATTTTTGGACGAATGCATGTTTTTTACAAAAAACAAAATAAATAAAAACAAATTTCGGGAGTAACTAAATTAATTAATTTTTCGGACGAAAATTACGAAACAAAATATTTCAGTGTGCACATGTCTACGAATTAACAGCAGATCTTCTGTTCATAGTCTGAGCTGCATTCTGGAGATCCCTGTTACAGACTATGCTGCTCTACCTAGTCGTTAATTGCTAATTGTTTCAACCCAGCTAATTGCCTAAGATCAATTGACTGTGCATTGCTTCATGATAATTGCTTCAACTACTAATCTGAAATGCTTTAAAATGTTCAACCTCATAGTGTTGACTAAATTTTAGCTGCCTTGATCTGCTGACAAGGTTAAGAAAGTTAAAGAGGACAGGTATAATTGAGCGGCCATCACGGGAGTAGAGCTACACTTGCAACCTGAGGCCCCATACACACGACCGAGAAACTCGACGGGCAAAACACATCGTTTTGCTCGTTGAGTTCCTTGTGAAGCCGCCGAGGATCTCGCCGAGCCAACTTTTCCCATTGACTAACGAGGAAATAGAGAACATATTCTCTTTTTGACCCGACGAGATCCTCGTCGGTTTCCTCGGCGAAAAGTGTACACACGACGGGTTTTCTCGGCAGAATACGTCTGCCATCGAGTTTCTGGCTGAATTCTGCCGAGAAACTCGGTCGTGTGTCGAGGGTTCTATTTCCTGCAGTAGGATCAGAAATGGTTTAGCCCCCTTCTTGTAGTAAGTTATCTGGTATTGGTATAATTAGAATAGAAATATATACTGCAAATAGTGGCAAGTATTTCTGTAGCTGTAAAGACATTATAGCCATATGCTAATAAGGTCTCCATTGTGATAAACTTCCTGACCAGTTGGGCCTGTGATACGTTTGCAATGAAACGCTGTCTGTCTGTACACGATAGAAGCCGCTGTAGAGAATGTTCTTCAAAAGAAACCTGTTTAGTGTTTTCCATAATAAGCGATGTCGATATTTGGTTATTTTCATTCATGTGACATCAAAGCAATCATCAGATTGCAGCAAGTTAAAACGACTCCAGTATTGGGCAGGCTACATGGTGCAACCCGTGATGGCAGGAAAGAAATTTGTAAGATTCCCCCATCAACACAGACAGTGCTGACAGGAGAATCTCTCCTGCCAAGTAATTGTCAGCTCCCGGCACGTAATGGGGTCAGGGATGGGCTAAGGAAGTCTTTCCCTGGCAAGAGAAGACAGTGATTATCGCTAGCGACTATAGCCATTGGCGATATTTGCAAGAGAATCCAGAATGCGTCAGCCTGGTTGTACTCAAGTTGATCGATCAATCAACTTGGTACATTTAGCCTGCCCATTGACGGTTCAAATCTCAGTCTGCTGAACCAGCGGATATACAAACCATGTGTGGCTGGCCTCAGTCACTGGTATCAACCTGAATATCAAGGGAGAGACTTTAAGTGATACTATCGGTTCAGGTTTTTTTTTTTAAATAACAAACATACCATACTTACCTCCATTGTGCAACTCGTTTTGCACAGAGTGGCCCCGAACGCTGTTTTCTGGGGTCCCTCAGCGGCTCTCTCGGCTCCTCCCCTCTTCGGATAACCCCCTCTAGGAAGCGCTCTCCCAGGGGGGTTACCTTGCAGGCGCACTCCCGAGTTCTGCATTCATCGTCCATAGCCGCTGAGTGCAGGACTCGGCCCCACCCCCGGCGCCAAGTCATTGGATTTGATTGACAGCCGCGGGAGCCAATGGCTGTGCCGCTATCAATCTATCCAATGAAGAGCCGAGAACCCTGAGCAAACATCCAGCGCGTTCTCGACACAGGACTTTCCAGGGCTCAGGTAAGTAAAACAGGGGGCTGGTAACTGTCAGATGTTTTTTCACCTTAATGCATAGGATGCATTAAGGTGAAAAAACATGAAGGTTTACAACCCCTTTAACTGCTATGAATGAGAGGATGATGGAAGGAATGGGATAGGAGATAGGAGGACAGGAGAATGCGTGCACATACATAAAAGGCACATACAGTAGGTACCGTATTTATTGGCATATAACACGCACAGGCGTATAACACGCACCCTAACTTTAAGAGGGAAAAAACTTTCCACAGCCCCCTGCGTATAACACGCAGGCACAGTTTACCCTCTATTTTTAGGGTAAAAAAGTGAGTGTTATACGCCAATAAATACAGTAAATATACTGTATAGATTGGACATATATGATGGATGAGTGGAGTGCTTATATGCTTGCTTAGTTAAACTAAAAATAAATTAGTATTCTGAATGGGACTATTTTGTAAATATTCTGTTGGACTTTTCATCTGGTGCTGGGATCCAATAAAAGCAACATAGGCCCGGATTCTTGAAACACTTACGCCGACATATCTACAGATACGCCGCGTAAGTGTAAATGTGCGCCGTCGTATCTCTGCGCCATACCCATAGAACTAGATACGCCTAAAATTAGGCTTCATCCTAATGAAGATACGCCGTCGTATCTTGGGTGCATATTTACGCTGTCCGCAAGGGGCGCTCCCATTGATTTACACCTTTGAATATGCAAATGACTGAACCTACTTGCGCCCGTCGCAGTAATATACGCCGTTTACGTAACGCGTACGTCCGGCGTAAAGTTATTCCACCTATAGGAGGCGCATCCCATGCAAAGGTATGGAAGACGGAACAGCCGTCGTATTTTACGTCGTTTACGTAGTACTATGTGAATAGGGCTGGGCGTAGGTTACGTTCAGTGATTCGACGTATCTTAGGCGTTCGTTCCGATGTGATTCTGGGCATGCGCACTGGAAAGCGTCCACGGGACGGCGCATGCGCCGTTCGGCCCATCATTTGCATGGGGTCACGGTTCATTTAAATGGATCACGCCCACCGTCCACCTACTTTGAATTCGGCGGGCTTACGCCGCATAATTTACGTTACGCTGGCGCAACGCAGGGAGCAAGTGCTTTGTGAATACTCTGCTTGCCTCTCTATGTTACGTCGGCGTAGCGCATATGAGATGCGCTACGCCGACAGAAAGATGCGCCGATCTACCTGAATCCGGCCCATAGTCTGTAAAAGAACCAAGGTTGCCTGGAATTTGAGTGGAGAAGGTTGTGTTCTACACCCGTTTTTACCACACAATGATAATCGCAATTAATTATTTATTAATGTAGACAACCCTTGGTAATCAGGTGGTACATTTGGACAAGATCCCTGGAGATGCATTAACCGCTTGCCGACTGCCTAATGTACATTTACATCAGGAGAATGGCACGGGCTGGCAAAGCAATGTACAGGTACGTTGCTTTGAATCTGCCGCCTAGCGGGCGCTCGCACGCCACGGACTTGATGTCCGCCGGTGTCCTGTGATCGTGTCACGGAGAGGCAGAACGGGGGGATGCCTTTGTAAACAAGGCATTTCCCTGTTCTGCCTAGTGACAGGACACTGATCTACTGCTCCCTGTAATTGGGAGCAGTGATCAATGTCATGTCACTGGTAGCCCAGCTCACAGTTAGAATTACTCACTAGGACACACTTAACCCATTGATCGCCCCCCTACTGGTTAACCCCTTCCCTGCCAGTGTCATTTACACAGTATTCAGTGCATTTTTATAGCACTGATCGCTGTATAAATGACAATGGTCCCAAAATAGCATCAAAAGTGTCCGCGGCAATATTGCAGTCACTATAAAAATCGCTGATCGCCGCCATTACTAGTAAAATGATAATAATAATAATAAAAATGCCATAAAACTATCCCCTATTTTGTAGACGCTATAACTTTTGCACAAACCAATAAATATACACTTATTGCGATTCTTTATACCAAAAATATGTAGAAGAATACGTATCGGCCTAAACTGAGGAAAATGTTTTTTTATATATATTTTTGGGGATATTTATTATAGCAAAAAGTAAAAAATGTTGCTTTTTTTTGTGGGAAAAAAAGGACGTCAATTTTGTTTGGGTGCAACGTCGCAATTGTCAGTTAAAGCGACGCAGTGCCGAATCACAAAAAATGGCCTGGTCATTGGGCTACCAAATCCTCCGGGACTGAAGTGGTTAATTGAAGGCCAAATGGAAATGAATTCCTGGGAGAAATTTAAGATGTTAACTTCAGAGGGTTGCATTTTATGGACTTGAGGGCCACCCAACGGGGTGTCTCGTGTGTCGCACGGAACATGGAAATTTGGGCCAATTGGGCTGCATAATAGTATTTATGCAAATGAGATTGGAGGATGCATGTTGAATGTTGAATGTTGTTTTATCCAAGAAGTTGTACTATATGGCCTTGTTTTGGTGTTTCACGCAATGTTCGGTGTGCATAATGGTAGAGAATGGATATTAGGGAAATACAGGGCGTACCGCAGATTTAGTCACCGCTCTTAATTTGTTTTTCTATCTTTAGTAAATGTTTAACTTGACTTCATTTACATTTGATTTATTCCTCTGCATTTTGATTATAATTAGTGCTGTCATGGAATAATAGAATAGAAGAATTTATATTGGCTCTGGTTCTTCTTAAAAAAATGTATTTTGGAACAAGCAGAAGCTTCGGTGCCAGAACTGGGTGCCGCCTGCACAGCTGTCATCATTCTCTATCACTCTTCAACAAAACCTCATCTAATGTATACACGCATTCAGTTTTAGCCTTTATAGTATCCACTGCAGCGGCGGTCCGTCCATAGAGAGTGCTGGAGCGCCGCCCCCTCTGGCTCCACACCGCCACTGAAAATAACATACATTCATGCATTGCATGAATGTATGTTATTGTTGCCAGCTGTCGCTGGTCTATTCAGGTGGCCGGATGTTGAGCGCCGGCCACCTGAATAACGGCAGCTGGTTGGCTGTGCGGAAGCGCCTATCAGAGCCAGTGGCTCCGAGTACAGCCCTCGTCTCCCGGATGTCTTATCCTCGGGACATACGGGGGGGTGGTGCGTTCCTTGGATAAGACTGACGGCCGTCTCAGCCAATCAGGTTCGCCGATTCTGGTTATCGGTAACCTGATTGGCTGAAGCGTCACCAAGGCGGAAGAAGACATCGAGGGACTTTGAAGGATTAAGGTAAGTGCATTTTACAGGGCACAGCGGTGACAATGGGCACAGAGGCGACAAAGGGCACAGTGGCGACAAAGGGCACAGTGGCATCAATGGGCACAGTAGTGACAATGGGCACAGTGGCAACAATTAAAGGGCACAGTGACATGCAAAGTGGCAACAATGGGCACAGTGGCGACAATTAAAGGGCACAGTGGTGACAATTGGCACAGTGGCGACAATTAAGGGGCATAGTGGTGACAATTGGTACAGTGGCAACAATTGAGGGGCACAGTGGCTGCGTTTGATGGCATGGCACAGTGGTGACAATTAATGGCACAGCGGCTGTGTATGATGGCATGGCACAACGACTGCGTTTGATAGCATGGCACAGCGACTGCGTTTGATGGCATGGCACAGCGACTGCGTTTGATGGCATGGCACAGTGACTGCATTTAATGGCATGGCACAGCAGCTGCGTTTGATGGTATGGCACAGTGACTGCGTTTGATGGCATGGCACAGCGGCTGCGTTTGATGGCATGGCACAGTGGCTGCGTTTGATGGCATGGCACAGCGGCTGCGTTTGATGGCATGGCACAGTGGCTGCGTTTGATGGCATGGCACAGTGACTGCGTTTGATGGCATGGCACAGTGGTGCGAATTGATGGCATAGTGACTGCATTTGATGGCATGGCACAGTGGTGATAATTGATGGCACAGTGGCTGCGTTTGATGGCATGGCACAGTGGCTGCGATTGATGGCATGGCACAGTGGTGACAATTGATGGCACAGTGGCTGCGTTTGATGGCATGGCACAGTGGTGACATTTGATGCCACAGTGGCTGTGTTTGATGGCATGGCACAGTGACTGCATTTGATGGCATGGCACAGTGGTGACAATTGATGGCACAGTGGCTGCATTTGATGGGCACACTGAGCACCAGCCGCCACTGATCCACTGCTAATCATTAGCATGTGATCGGTCAGGTACTTACGAGCAAAAGTGAGCATACTGTCTAAATTAATTCAGATATGACCAGGATACAGCTAACTTGGGGGACTAAGTAACTCATTTGATATACATTTTTATGTTGCTCTTTTTTGCAACTTCACCAGTCCACCAAAAAAACAATGTTTTTTATTGAATAAAAATAAAAATTATAGGATTAATAGTATGGTTTCTGCCCCATTTTTTCCTTCTGTGTTAAAAAAAAAAAAAAAGCTCAAATGAGAGAAATAACACTATTTAAGTTGTTTTGTATCATTTTTTTTAAGCACGTTGTGCATGCTTTGCCTGTATGATTGTTGGCAGGCTTTGTACAACAAGTCAGTTGATCATATCTCTGTTAGAAGAGTGAGTTTGCAAGTGTTCCTTCTCATCAAGTCATCAAGCTTTGGGTGTTACAACACAGCTATAGAAGGATAGGGTTCTTGCCAATGCTAAATTCCTGTTTGATACAAGTGGTTAATGTGATGCAATATTTTTATATTTATCATTAAAGTGTATGTCAAGTAAAATTTTTTAAAAATTCTAGTTAGTAGAAGTAGTAGAATTCCTGCCAGGTTTCTACTACTATTTGGAGCTTGGTTAAAGCGGAGGTCCGCCCTTAAAAAAAAAATAGCCAAAAAGGCTACAATTTTTTTTTTTTTTTACTTACCAGAAGTGGCTGTTGCTAGGCAGATCGTCCTAAACTGCCACTTCCTCGTCCACTGTGGGTCTTTTTTTTTTCTCCTCCTTGCGCTGCCTCCTGGAGCCGTTTCTTCTGGGACCTTGTGTGTGTCCCAGGAGACATCCGCCCATTCACATAGCGTCGTGCGGCTCGTGAATGCGCAGTAGGGAATCGGGCAGTGAAGCCGCAATGCTTCACTTCCCGATTCCCTCATCGAGGATGGCGGTGGGGCAGCCGAGACCCGAGCGATTGCTCGGCTTCGGCTGCCGAAATCGCGGGCACCCTGGACAGGTAAGTGTCCTTATTAAAAGTCAGCAGCTACAGTGTTTAGAGCTGCTGACTTTTATTTTATTTATTTATTATTATTATTATTATTTTATTTATTTTTTTAAGCCGACCTCCGCTTTAAGGAGATTTCATCCTCACTTCCTGTTCTGCTATCTGCAGAAATAAAAATCTGATAAGAGTTTTAGCCTTTTCCTACTCTACTAAGAAAAAAAAACATTTTTATTTCTTTCTGTGTTGCTGTTGGAGAGTTCCCCTCCCTTTTCTGTCTGCTAAAATGGTGTCAGCAGGGCAGGAAGTGGGGGGGGGGAATCTCTTCAGCGGAGTTCCAAATAGCAGTAGAAACCTGGCAGGGATTTTAATACTTCACCATGCTTGACATACACTTTAACAAAGCCCTATATAGCAATACAAACTCAATGGGGGTCCTAACCTTTAACTACTCTATCCAAATAAAAAATAAAAAAAGTTTTGGTTGAGTAAAAACTTAAAAAATACAAAGAACATCAGTTGATGCAGGGAACATCTGATTGCCTCTTGGGGGACCAGAAAGGATTTTTTTCCCTTGCTGGAGAAAATTGGGTCATAATTTGCTGGGTTTTTCTTTTGCCTTCCTCTGGATCAATGGTCTCCAAACTGTGGCCCGAGGGCCGGATGCGGCCCTTTGCTTACCTTTATCTGGCCCTTGTGGCCAGGGCCGGCCCTACCATGGGACCCGATGGTACCATTGTACCAGGCAGCACTTTTAGGGGGGCGGCAAATTGCCGCCCGCACGCCATCCCATTCCGCCAGCTCCGCTCTCCACTCCACTGTGGGGCTAATTGCCACCCGACCGCTCCTCCCGTTCTGCTCTCTGCTCCACTGTGGGGCTAATTGCATGAATAGAGCCATAACAGGTCCTCTTTATACTCCTATATACATGTATAGAGCCATGATAGGTCCACTTTAGTTATCATGATATAAAATAATGGATGTGGGGGCATTTTGGTGGGTGTAATTTTTTTTGGGGGGGGGGGGCATTTCATTCTTGGTACCAGGCAGCACAATGTCTTGGGCCGGCACTGCTTGGGGCACTATTCCACCGGAGCGGCTTTGTGTGCTGTGTGGGGGGGTTAATATAACACCGAGCAGCCAGCACCTATGGCTCATATTGGTTCCAGATCAGTGTTTCTCAACTCCAGTCCTCAAGGCACCCCAACAGGTCATGTTTTCAGGCTTTCCATTATTTTGCACAGGTGATGTGATCAGTTTCACTGCCTTAGTAATTACCACAGCTTTTTCATCTGAGGGAAATCCTGAAAACATGACCTGTTGGGGCGCCCTGAGGACTGGAGTTGAAAAACACTGTTCCAGACAACTCTGTGTGCAGTGTGGCTCAGCCCTGCACACACTGCACAGAGATGAATGATGCACCCCTGGTGTCACCCCTCTGGCAGGTGTAACCCTGGTGCGGGCCTCACCCCCCTGCCCCCCCATAGCAACGCCACTGATTCTGCCCACTTATACAAGGCTATTTTACCATCTAACTCTGACAATGGAGCACCATTTCTCCCACTGACATTACTAATAGGGATCTATTCCTCCCTATGATACCAACGACGGGGCACTATTCCTCCCTATGATACCAACGATGGGGCACTATTCCTCCCTATGATACCAACGATGGGGCACTATTCCTCCCTATGATACCAACGATGGGGCACTATTCATCCCTATGATACCAACGATGGGGCACTATTCCTCCCTATAATACCAACGATGGGGCACTATTCCTCCCTCTAATAACTGATGTTTACTCTTACTGATGCCAGGAAAATGTCCACTCCCGCTGGCCACAGTCCGGACCTCCTAGAGTCTGAAGGACAATAAACCGGGCCTTTGTTTAGAATGTTTGGAGGCCCCTGCTCTGGATCAACTGTGGGTATAGAATTATGTATGCAGGATTGTATATTTTTCTCCCCCTTTTATTGGTTGAACTCGATGGACTAACTATGTAACTATGAGAGAGTCTTCACATCGTCTGATAGAAAAGGCTCTTGCAGTGTGAGTGTGATTGGACCCATGCCTTCCGGCTGTTTGCTCTCTGACAGCTGGAAAATCACCAATAAGACAAGAAAACTGCACCTATTGTCAGTGCATGTATTCAGATCAGTGAGAAATGACAGCAGGAGAAGATCGACATACCAAGCAACTATTGCATTAAGGGTGTTCTAATCATTCCCTTCCCTTCATTTATCTATAGCTTGACTCCGTAATTAAGCTGTCAAAATATTAAGGCAGGATGATTATATCAGTGATGGGAAAAGAGAGACAGAGAGGTAGAAAAAAAATTGTCAGAGACCATTGAAATTCTTAAAGCGGTAGTAAACCCGCACAAAAAAAAAAAAACAGGGGAAAAAAAACCCCTGCAAGGCAAAGGCATAATGAGCTAGTATGCAGCGCATACTAGATTATTATGAAATACTTACCTCAGAACGAAGCCCCCGTATCGGAGCCCGGTGCACGCCGAGGGAGCAGACATCTTGCCCTCGGCATGTCTTTCGGGTTCGCGACTCCAGCGCTTTGAGTGACCGGAGCTGCTATGACGTCACTTTGGCGCCCTTGCGCGCTGGAGTTTTCTTCCCGGCAAGGTCTGGCAACGCTGCCGGATTATAAGGACTGGCTCATGTACAGTACATATACGTCGGCACTTTAAAGATGGATATCTCGTAACGGCAGCAGCTGCTGCCACAACCGGTATGTCCATCTTTTCCGTGGCCAGTCCTGTAAATGATAATGGTGGTCTCTGCGGCGGATTCGCCGCAAGATCACCGTTATCGGCCGGCGGGAGAGGGCCCCCCCGCCGCTCTCCCGTGCACTCCGCCGCTTACAGGAGTCGTCGGTAGCGGTGGAGGCGATCGTGTCCTTCTCCCTCTGTGGCACGCATACGAGTGAGGGCAAGATGGCCCCCACCCGTCTCCATACCATAGCAGGGCGGGAGCGACGTCAAAACTTCACTTCCGCCCAATGCGTCTTAGGCCCCGTACTCACGACCAAACATGTCTGCTGAAACTGGTCCGCAGACCAGTTTCAGCAGACATGTTTGGCCGTGTGTTGGCCCGAGCGGACCATTTTGGGACGGATCGGACAGGTTTCCAGCGGACAACTGTTTCCCGGACTTGTTTTAAAACAGTCCGCTGGAAACCTGTCCGCCCGGACATGTACGGTCGTCTGTACAGACCTACCGTACATGTCCTGCCGCCCGCATCCCTCGCATGCGTCGAATGACTTCGACGCATGCGTGGAAGCATATTTAAGGCGGCCCGCCCACGTCGCCGCGTCATTGTCGCGGCGACACCGCGTCATCGACGCGGCGACACCGCGGACACGCCCCGCGTAATGTTTACGCGCGGGCTTCTGTTCGATGGTGTGTATAGCCATCGAACAGAAGTCCCCGGGCAGTCCCCGGCCAGACATGTCCGATGGAAACGGTCTGCAGACCGTTTTCATCGGACATGTCCTGTCGTGAGTACTCGGCCTTAAAGGCACCTTTTTTTGTTGTCATTTTTTCAAATGCCAATTTATTTATTTTTTTATTGCATTTTAGCCTAAATATGAGATCTGAGGTCTTTTGACCCGAGATCTCATATTGAAGAGGACCTGTCATGCTTTTTTCTATTACAAGGGATGTTTACATTCCTTGTAATAGGAATAAAAGTGACCCATTTTTTTTCCCTTTAAAACAGTGTAAAAATTATTAAAATCAAGTAAAATAAATAAGAAAACAAACAAAACATTTTTAAAGCGCCCCGTCCCAACGAGCTTGCGCACAGAAGCGAACGCATACGTGAGTAGCGCCCGCATATGAAAGTGGTGTTCAAACAACACAAGTGAGGTGTTAGAAAAAAAAATATATAATGTTTGGGGGTTCTAAGTAATTTTCTAGCAAAAAAAACAGTTTTAAACACCGAGTCCGAAAAACAGGCTTGGTCCTTAAGTGGTTAAGCTGGGGCATTCAGAGCGCATGCACCGCTGACGTCAGTGGCTGCATGCATAGGGAATATCTCCTAAACCGTACAGGTTTTGCTGAAGCAGCGCATTGCGGGCGGTTTTAACCCTTTCTCGGCCGCTAGCGGGGGTAAAACCATCCCGCTAGCAGCCGAAATGCGCCGCAAATGCGCCCATAGCGTTGACGGTAAAAATAGCTTTTACCGCCGACGCTATGGGAGACTCAGTGTGAAAGAGGTCTTTAGTTACACTTTAATCCTTTATATTCAAGTCTTGTATGTGGGATTCCTTCATTTTTATTTTATTCTGGTTTTGGCCTTTTGATGTCAAAATGTGGACAAAATACTTGCCATTAATTGGTTGAAGTATGGATTTTTCTACACTGCTCATTTATTGTGTATCTTAAAGGGGTTGTAAAGGAAAAACATTTTTTTCATAATAAGCAGCCTTTACCTGTAGACATTCCTCTTTTCACTTCCTCATTGTTCGTTTTTGCTCAGAAGCAGGGCTGGTGCAAGGATTTTTGACACCCTAGGCAAAGCCTCATTTTGCCGCCCCCCCCCCCCTCCCCCGCACCATTCGCTCCGACCCTCACTGAGATTTTTGCGGCGCCTCTTCACCTATTTCTAGGCTAAAGCAGTATACAGAGAGGCCAACTGTGTAACTGCCTGTCTGTACGAGCGACAGATACACTGACAATGCTACGTTCCTAGTAAAAACAATAAAAAATGCTCATTTTTTGACCTGCAAAGGGATCTGCATTTATTTTTATTTTTTTTACAAAACTGGATTTGAACCTTCACACCTCAAATTACCCCAAATCCTGTATTTTTAGGTCTCAGATCACCACAATTCTACCACCTTTACACCTCAGATCACCCCATCACTGTATCATCCTGAACACCTGTTCCCCTCTTTGTTCCCCTTAACCCCCCCCCCCCACACACACACACATCAGTTCCTATATGTACCCCCTGCACATCTGTTCCTTCCCCCACCCAATCAGTTCCTCTCTGTAACCCCCCCAACACACACACACATCTGTTCCCCCTCCGTACACCAGTTCCCACTCTGTACCCCCCTGCACATCTGTCCCCCCCCACACCAGTTCCCACTCTGTACCCCCTGCACATCTGTCCCCCCCCACACCAGTTCCCACTCTGTACCCCCCTGCACATCTGTCCCCCCCACACCAGTTCCCACTCTGTACCCCCCTGCACATCTGTCCCCCCCCACACCAGTTCACACTCTGTACCCCCCTGCACATCTGCCCCCCCCACACCAGCTCCCACTCTGTACCCCCCTGCACATCTGTCCCCCCCCAACACAAGTTCCCACTCTGTACCCCCCTGCACATCTGTCCCCCCCACACCAGTTCCCACTCTGTACCCCCCTGCACATCTGTCCCCCCCCCACACCAGTTCACACTCTGTACCCCCCCCACACACACACTTGCCCCCCCCCCACACACCAGTTCCCACTCTGTCCCCCCCACACATACATCTGTCCACCCCCACACACACACGCACACACACCAGTTCCCACTCTGTACCCCCCCCACACACACACACACATTTGCCCCCCCCCCACACACCAGTTCCCACACTGTCCCCCCCACACATACATCTGTCCCCCCCCCCCCCACACACACCAGGTCCCACTCTGTACACCCCCCCCCACACACACACACACACACACACACACACGTTCCCACTCTGTACCCCCCTACACACACACACAAACCAGTTCCCCCTCTGTACACAGTGCAATGTAAACTTGATAGCAGAGTAATTTTTTTTATTTCTTGTGACAGGCTGCAGCACTGAGCGAGGACGCCTGTGCTTCCACTGTGTACCTGAGCCGGCGGCGGTGGCGGCTTTTCTGGGGGGAGGCGGCGCTGCTGCCCGTCTGTCTGCTCCTCTCGCGGCGGATCCCCGGGCGGCCAGGGGGGGGGGGGGGTTGAGAGATCGGACGTCGCATGGGGGGCCCGGGCTTGCATGCAGGGCTTCCAGTTCCATCGCACCCACCCTGCCATCATTTTCATGTCATGAAGTTTGCAGGGAGCTCTCTGCTGCTACCAGTGGCCGCTGTCCGCCTGTGCGCTCCTCCCGTGTACTGCCTGTTGTCCGGACTGTGCTCAGCTCCAGCTCGGCTCTGTGTCTCAGCCATGGCATCAGGCAACAGCGCTGCGGGCTGGGGATGGCATTGGCGTGGTGAAGGTGGTGTCTCCACAGGCGCAAACCGCCCCCTAGCCTGGCGGATGGCGCCATAAGGCATGTTTTTTAAACATTTCGGTCCAGGAGGTATTTTATTGATCCGAATCCCCAGCGAGTGGCTGGGGATCTGGATTTTGCCGCTCCCCCTACCCTGGCGCTCTAGGCAGCCGCCTGACTTGCCTATGCCTAGCGCCGGCCGTGCTCAGAAGTTGCTCTATTTCTTCTCTGTTCTGTTCACTTCCTGCTTGTCTGATTTTACTGACCACCGTGAAGGGAGGCTTTACTGCGGTGGTCAGTGATGTGCTCGCCCCCTCCTGGGAACTACATCTGTGCGACAGGACGATCTCTACGTGTTAGAGACTTCAGGGAGGTGTGAATTACTGGGCGTGCCACTATGCATACTGGGAAATGTAGTTCTTACATGAACGAGCGCCGCAAACCAGGAAGTGAATGAGAGAACAGAAACTAGAATGCCGGAGGTGATATAGATGAAGGAATTTAATAGGTATTTACTCATTTTTTAACAGAATCATTACACTATTCTGTCTGTCTACCTTGCAGACATTAATTTTAGGCAAATTTTTTTTTTCCTTTACAACTCCTTTAACCCATAAAATATAGTATATATTGCAACCTACCAGTCCTTAGGTTTGGTGGCTGCTTTTGGCTGGCTTTTTTTTAAACCTTTATTTTCATCTGATATTACTGCAAATAACACACTTCCTATCCTAGGGTGACAACCCTCACCCACTCTTCTGACAGACACATGGCCATCTGGCTTAGCCGATTGCCGCCCGCCCACCATCAAATGACGGAGGGGCGGTGCGGCTCTCGTTCTGGGACGACGTCATCCCAGAACGGCCGCTCTCACGCGCCCACAAGGGGTAGGACACGGCGCGACCCCGATCTCTGTAAAGAGCAGCGGCCACGGCTCTTTAACCCTGTGATTGGCTGTGTCCAATCACAGCCGGTCACATGTAAACACGGAAATGCCGGTAATTGGCTCTAATCGACTCACAATGAAAGTGTGTGGTAAGGGGAGCCGATCAGTGGCATCTCCTCACAGGGGACATCGAGACATGTAATCAGGGCACTGATCGTCAGTGCCCTGATTACACCAGTGCCAGCAATCAGTGCCCACAAGTGTCACCAATCAGTGCCCATTAGTGTTGCCAGTCAATGTCGCCTATCAGTGCTGCCCATCAATGACCATCATTGCTGCCCATCAATGCCCATCAGTGTCACCCATCAATGTCCATCAGTGGCCATCAGTGCCCATCAGTGCTGTCTATCTGTGTCGCCTATCAGTGCCACTGCCCACCAGTGCTGCATATCAGTTCCCACCAGTGCCATCAATCAGTGCCCACCAGTGCCACCTATCCGTGCCCACCAGTGCCACCCATCAGTGTCGCCTATCAATGCCCATAAGTTGCGGCATATTAGTGCCTCCTCATCAGTGCCACCTAATGTTTACATGTCACTGGTCCCAAAAAAGTGTCAAAAGTGTTCGATCTGTCTGCTGCAATGCCGCAGTCCATCTAAAAATCGCAGATCACCGCCATTACTCATAAAAAAAAATTAATAACACAAATGACATAAATCTATCCTCTATTTTGTAGACGTGATAACTTTTACGCAAACTAATCAATATCCGCTTATTGCTATTTTTTTACCAAAAATATGTAGAAGAATACATATTGGCCAAACTGATGTAGACATTTGTATTTTTTTTTTTTAAAGATACTCCTCGTTTAACGACTTACCTGTTTAACAACCACTCAGACTTTTTTTCATTTGTGTTCTGTACTTATGCAAATTAAAACAATGTTATTGAGATGGATTTTTGTCTTTAGACTTTTTTTTCACAATACAATCAAAATATTGATTACACGTGGCTCCTCGTTTAATGATCAATTAGTTTAACGACCTGGTAGATATCTCTACTGGCCAGGTCTCTGCCTCGCGGTGTGTATAACAAACGTGGAACACATTCAGAGCTGAACTGGACGTGACGTCAAGACGGGGGGCTGAGGAAAAAAAGGATGCTTTGAAGCGTGTCACCTAACACGTCTTGACGTCACGTCCGGTTCAGCTCAAAGTGCGTTCCACGCTGGTTCTACACACCGCGAGCCAGAGACCTGGCCTGTTGAGACATCTACCCCACAGCGATACATAATGGGGCACCTACAGTGACTAAGAGTTCATAATGCTCTTTTATCTTCTATTTCATGTGAGTGACCATTTGACTGTTTTTGAAAACCTCCCCCTTCGACTTTACTGCTACACTTAGTTTGGCGCACCTTGCTGTTCCTTTGTTTGATTCTAGACAATTGCTTCACTCTCTGGGGAGCTGCCACAAGTGTTGTTTTTTCATACCTGAAGGACATTATGGACTTTTAAAAATTAACTCATATTAAATGCCTGTTCAGTTTATCATGGGCTTTGTTCTCATTTGATCCCAGTTTGACATTGGCAAATATTCATTTGCTTTACTTTTTCTCTGTATTCTTTTTTTTATTGGGTGTTCCCTTAGATCTGAAAATATTTCAAGGGTTCATCCAAGGTAAAAAGGTTGCGAAAAGCTGGCATAGTGATTTCTCTTTTGCATTTGTGTTACACCTGATCTTTATCAGGACAGTATGTTGCCGTATGTGTGGTCTTACACATCTGGGGGTAGATCCACGTACCTACGCTGCGCCCGGCGCAGATGTCAGATACGCTACGCCGCTGTAACTTACTTTGGCTTAGTTTGAATCCTCAACCAATTTGCGCCGTAAGTTACGGCGGCGTAGTTTATCTCTCGCGGCGTAAGGGCGCGGAATTCAAATGCGGCGGGTAGGGGGCGTGTTTCATTTAAATGAAGCGCATCCCCACGCCAAACGAACTGCGCAATGCGCCGTCCCTAAAATTTCCCACCGTGCATTGCGCTAAATGACGTCGCAAGGACGTCATTGGTTTTGACGTGAACGTAAATGGCGTCCAGCCCCATTCACGGACGACTTATGCAAACGACGTAGAATTTTCAAAATTAGACGCGGAAACGACGGCCATACTTAACATTGAGTACGCCACCTATATGGTTTCTGTTCGGCTTATTCCGGCGTATAGTTAAAGCTGCTATATGCAGCTTTAACTATACGCCAGAATAAGCCGAACAGAAACGACGTAAAAAAATGCGACGGCCGCTCGTACGTTCGTGGATCGTCGGAAATAGCTAATTTGCATACTCGACGCGGAATACGATGGAAACGCCACCTAGCGGCCGCCGGAAAATTGCATCTAAGATCCGACGGCGTACTAAGGCGTACACCTGTCGGATCTAACACAGATGCCGTCGTATCTTGTTTGGTGGATATCCAAATAAAGATACAACGTGCGAAATCTGAAATTACGCGGCGTATCAAGTGATACACCGGCGTAATTTCTTTGAGGATCTGCCCCCAGATATGTTTTCTTAAGCAAGTTTTGTTTTGTTTTGTATGTGTTTAGTAGGGATGAGCCGAACACCCCCCCCTTTCGGTTCGCACCAGAACCTTCGAACGGACCGAACGTTCGCGCGAACATTTAGAACCCCATTGACGTCTATGGGACTCGAACTTTCGAATTCAAAAGTGCTCATTTTAAAGCCTAATATGCAAGTTATTGTCGTAAAACGTCTTTGAGAACCCAGGTCTTGCCCCAGGGAACATGTATCAATGGAAAAAAAGTTTTAAAAACGGTAGTTTTTTTCAGGACTCCTGAAAAAACTACAGTTTTTAAAACTTTTTTTCCATTGATACATGTTCCCTGGGGCAAGACCCGGGTTCTCAAAGACGTTTTTACAGGCATACTATAGACACCCAGCAGGTACAATATTTTTTTTTTTAAATTTCTGTTTATTGAAAATTTTTGGACATAACAAGATATACATTCCTTGGCACAACACCAAGCTTACCTAATGGTCAACATGACCAGTTACTAACATAGAACCTTGCCATCATAGATAGCAGTCATAACAACTTAACCCCTTCCCTCCACCCCCCCCCCTACTCAGTTCCCTACCCCCCGTCATACCATATCTTTAATCATATTTGAATAGAAGCCTCCTCCTCCCCAATGCGAGATACAACCCGCTATACCCGATGCACCCGGACTAAATGAAATGACAATGTAATACGGAAACCTTCATACATCAGTGATCATTCTCAGCTACCCAACTGTCAAATCAGCAGGTACAATATTTAAAGGAATTTTTCATTATTTTTTTTTTTTTATTTAAGCATCATTAAAATCACTGCTCCTGAATCTTTAGGTGCAAACTACAGAGCACACGGCCAGTACACACCAAGTAGCTTTAGGTGCAAACTACAGAGGACACAGGCAATAAACAACATAAGAATTCCTGCAGCTAGCACAATCACTTGCCTGCCAGTAAATTAGGAAGAACTGATCTAGCTAAACTATACAGTGTATAAATATATGTACAACACCTGGGATGTATATATATCCTCTACACGCTGTAACATTAACTGACTAGCCTGCCTGCTTGCTCTATCTACCTGCAAAAAATTACACTCTCTCTGTACTCTCTTAACCACCGCAACACACTACACAAGGCAGACCTGCAGGCGGCCTTTTATAGTGTGGGGCGTGTACTAAATCCCCTGTGCCATAATTGGCCAAAGCCACCCTGGCTTTGGCCAATTATTGCTCTCCGTTTTTTGCAAGCTGTGATCGGCCAAGCATGCGGGTCATCGTGCATGCTTGGCCAATCATCAGTCAGCGATGGCGCAGTGATTTATGGTCTGTGAAACGCAACTCGAATTTGGCGCGAACGACCCGTTTTGTTCGTATTTCGACGAACGATCGAACATACGATGTTCGAGTTGAACATGAGTTCGACTCGAATACGAAGCTCATCCCTAGTGTTTAGTTGTCACTGCCTTTGGGAAAAATGGGTGCTTCTTGGTTTATTGTTTATTGCTTTTTTTTTTTTTTTTAAGAATTTTCTCTTAATGTGTCCTGATGGTTACCCAAATGCATTGAGTTGCTGCCATGTGATTGGCTGTTTAGCAATTTGTGTTACCAAACAATTGAACAGGAGTACCTACTGTAATAAAGTGGCCTTGAGTGTATATATCAGCATGGTTAAACCCTTTCCATTTCTCAGAAAAGCTTTGCGCTTTCCCATGCTGGACCAGCAAACTTCATCTTCCATTGAGATTTTCACAGTTCTTTCTGTTGAGAAGATTTCCAGTTTCCAAAACAATGTAATTTTTGTAGGCTTGGCATCTGGAGTCAAGCTTGATGCATGAACTGGATTCCACAACGATAACAAGAATGGCTCCAGCCCGTCCTTTAACTGACAAGTCTCAACATAGCATACAGATAATTTTATTTCCACCTGAAAATTGTTTTATCCAAGAAATTGCCTTAATTGTCTTGTTTTGGTGTTGCGTAATGTTCAGTGTTGCGCACTTTAGAGAACTGATATAGAGCAAATACAGGGTGTTTTATGTCGTACTGCTGATTCATTCCCGTCCATACATAAACCTGCTTACACTTTATTTCATATTCTAATCTAAAAGATAATACAGTAAAACCTTAGATTGCGAGCCTAAATCATTCCGGAAACATGCTTGTAATCCAAAGCACTTGTATATCAAAGCAAATTTCCCAATAAGAAATAATAGAAACTCAAATGATTAGTCCCACAACCATTTATTCATAAGTCATAATTCATAAGGTGCCTCTCTTCTCTTTTATACTCAGTTGTGACATGACGCTACTTGTATATCAAGACATCACTTGTATATCAAGTCAAAATGTATTAAAAAATTTAGCTCGTTTTGCAAAACGCTCTTTGTTTTCCTCTTTCCATCATCATTCAATCTTTAGTATACGTTTAATCTGACTTCATTCACATTGATTTATTCCTCTGTGTTCTGATTTACATTGTTGCTGTCACAGAATAGAAGAATTTAGTATTGGCTCTGGTTCCTCATGTGTATTTTGGAACAAAGCAGAAGCCTCGGTGCCAGAACTGGGTGCCGCCTGCACAGCTGTCATCATTATCTATCAATCTTACATAAAACCACATCTAATGTATGCACACAGGTGCACGGAGCATTCAACGCACAACCCAGGCGGGAAAGTTCATTCAGCTTTAGGCCCTTTTAACAGCGATGTCTATTGGTTTGTTCAGCAGGGGAGGCATGAGCAGATTCCCAACAGAACAGGACGAATGTAATTTTAGCTGCGGCAAAACAGCCCTCCGTGTGAAAGTGGCTTAACAGGCAGGCTGAAACCCGGACACATTATTCAGACCGGGCTGTGGCTCCCCAAGTAACCAAGATAGTCACACACAAATCTGTTGCCGTCCATTTTTCCCCTCCATTTTGCAACCCTTTTGCAGACCTATGTTAGATCTATGGGTGGCCAGGAGAAAACAGACTTGTGTCTGAGTACATCAGGTTTCCTCCAATCTGTGACATACCTAACCAGGACAGGGGCTTTTGGAGAGGACTAGGGGCAAACCTCTTACCCACTGACTATGGGCCCTGGCTTTTGGGGAATTACTGCTTTTTGGGAGAAGTGTGCCTGGGCATCCTTGGAGTGGTCTTGTTTCTGATTCGGGTTTGTGTCTCCCTAGAAAACACAGACTCTGGGAGTCTAGGCTCGGAATTAGGGTTGCCACCTTTTCTTAAAGCCAAACCCGAACACTTTAGCAGCCTGGAACACCTTTGGGTGCCCCAAGGAGAGTGGTTATATGGTGTGCATAGCGTGCCACAGTAAACAGCGTTTGTGGTCAAATTGCTATTGCTGACATCATCACAATGCCCCCCCAGTGATGTCAAACCTGCCCCCAGACAGACGCCCGCAGCTCCCAGACGGCAATAGATTTGTGTCATCTTCTCGGTTTCTACATGTCCATTCATATTCTCCTATATGACTCAAACTACAATGCAAGTTATATTTGCAATGGATGTCACGGCCATAAATTCTTTGTATGATATTGTGAGGGGAACTTGATCTACTGTGTTAATGCTGCCTTTAACCCCTTGTTTGTACACATATAATATATTACTGTTGACGGTTATCATTGAGAACAGTCTGTCATGTCAAGCTACATTGTCTTGTTGCATTCCTTAAATAAGGAATTAAAAAAAATAGAATAAAGTGGTTCTAAAGGCAGAAGGTTTTTTACCTTACTGCATTCTACTTGCCTGAGCCTGATCTCGGGCCAGTGCTGTGCACAAGAGCAGCGGCTCTCTCAGCACTCTCTTTCCTTATTGGACAGAAGGGCAGCAGTGGGAGTCATTGGCTCCAGCTGCTGTCAATCACAGCCAGTGAGCAGAGAGAGGAGGTGGGGATGAGCTGCGCTCTGTGTATCAATGGACGCACAGAGCCAGCACAGGAGCGAGCACGCACAAGGACACTTGGCAGGGGGGAAAGGCCAGGAGCGCCAGCAGAAGAGGAGGATCCGGGCTGCTCTGTGAAAAACCATTGCAAAGAGCAGGTAAGTATAACACGTTTGTTATTTGCACACAAAAAAATATCGAAATGGAATCACTTTAAAAATATTTTGCTGACAAGGGACCCTCTCCAGTGCTAGTATGGGCAGCTCCAGCCTCATTGTGTCTTTTTATAGCTGAAATATTAGCCGTCAATAAATGCACTATGAAATAATGATGTTGTTTACCCTCAAGGGCGAATTGGTGAAAAAGCCAAGTGAAGTGTCGATATAATAATCCGAACTCCAGCTGTCTGTGTCTCTACTTGTTCATAATTACCGATTGCTGTCAGGACATATGCCTTCTGAAGTGCATTCTTGCTGTTAGTAGTCAGTGTTTGCAGAGTCGCCATCAGTGTGGGGGACTGCTGTCACGATCATGCTGGGAATATTCTTATTTTTTATTGTTTTTCAAAAGCAGTTTTTAGTATTGGGAAATCTTTAACTTAAACTAATCTCAAAATATCTGTGACTGTTCAATATGTTCCCTGTATCCTTATTCTTTTTTACATAAAGAATTAAAAAAAAATATTCAAGTATGCATTCCTAACCAAAAAAAAACAGTCACTTCTATTGCTCTCAGCCTCCTCCAAATTTCTTGTTTTGTTTGCTGTGTGATCTATTAGAGGGTGGCTACACTTTTTCTCCATGTTTTCACTTTATGTAAGAATGTAGCCACCCTCTCTTGCCCGCTCCTGAGATGGACAATGGACTATGGGATTTGTAGTGTGGATAGAGAAGTGTACATGGCCACAACTAATGGGTGCCACATAGCTCAAAGTCTAGGCATTGGTTCATGTCATTTCTGTTGAAAAAAAAATATTTACTGACTAGCAGTAGCGGCCCATCAATTAGGGGCACCTGGAACCCCTCTCTGGAAACTGTGTCTCGCAGAAGACAGCGGGGGGGACGGAGAAGGCACCGGAACTGGAGTAGATACCCGCAGGTGGCTCGGGTATCTATGCCCGGAATGTGAGCAAAATACCTGTATTAGACAGGTATCTGTTCCCCCCTCCCCCCTGAAGGGTGCCAAATGTGACAGGGGGGGGGGGGGGGGTGAATGATTCCAAAAAGCGGAAGTTCAATTTTTGGGTAGAACTCCGCTTTAAACTAATAAGGGATATACTGCTCTGACACATTTACTTGTGCAAAAGTCATTTTTGAGCTATTGAACCTGATAAACCCTTTTTTAAGTACAGTAGTAAGTAAGTTGAATAGAAGATTACAAACATTTATATTTACTCAGCTAAACAAAATTACCTTAAAGTAAACCTGTAACAAGCATGAGTAATACAACTGAAATATTGATAAAATATGAAGAAACAGGTTAATTTTGGTGCAAATTACATATAAAAAACATCAGTAGCTTCAGAGATACAGGCATCTAAATTTTACATGCAAAGTTTGACTTTTTAGTTTTGGCCTAGCCCTCTCCTGCCTTCCAAGCCTCCACATTTGTGCTTTACTAAGCAACCAGTAGCCTAAGTGCTGGTTCATACCGCAACTTGGGATCTGACTTGTGTCGCCCCAAGTCGCGCAACATGAGAAATTCAATTGAAGTGAATGAGAGCCGTCTTGGTGTACACTACTGAAGTCGCTCTGACTTCAGAAAAGGTTCCCGTACTACTTCAAGGCGACTTCTAGCCAACTTGTACCCATAGATTTCAATGGAAGTTGCCTCCAAGTCGGATCACTGAAGCAACTTTACAGGAAGAGAAAATAGTTTACTCAGGCAAACCCCTCCCTCCCACAGAGCTGATTATTCTGTGATTGGCCACAGCCAAAGTCGCTTGACCTAGAGGAAAATTTAAGTTGTGTTGTAAGCTGCTTCAAGTCGCGCTGAAGTTGCCTTGCAAAGTCGCGCTGTAAGTTGGGTTGCCCCTGTGTGAACCGGCACTTAGGAGGTAGAAAGTCAACCATGATCTTCAGAAGAAAATTTAAAATTTCTGAGCAATTTTACCTACTTATTTCTCTGGATCTGCTGATTATTTTTTTATGAGGTTTTGTTTTTTTATATTGTATGTTCAGCTTAATTCCTCATGTGAATTTCTGGATTCTTCGTTGTTTGATATTGCTGTATTTCTTTTGAAGTTTTATCTGAGTAGCCCCTCATTGGTGTCTTTCTTGAGGGCTGGGTAACCTGCTAAACGTATCTGTTTCTCATGGCCTTCTATTCATTTGGAAGAAACACTGAGGAGCACTTTAAGAAAACAGCTTTTCCAGTGAGAATGAAATCTGTCTAAGAATGACAAAAAGGAATTCTGGCTATTGTAATCATTGAAATATTCTCAAATGAACTTTGCTTGGACTTGTTTTGAAAAGTTTTGTTGTTTTAGGACAGTCTATAAATCAAGGTTATACTTTCTAACAATACTCCTCTTGTCTTTTCAGCTTCACGTGGCTTTCTGGGCAAGTCCACAGAAACCTTTTGTGCAAGTTTTCTGGACATGTGGTGGAGTTATTTGATGAAGAGTTTAGACATCTATATGCCACATCCAAACCAGTGATGGGATTGAAGTCCCCAGCTCCAATGGCGCCAGTCTTGAGAAAGGATAATGAGAAAGGGGCAATGTCAGACACCAGCACCCAGGAGAGTAAAAACACAACTTCAGAACCTTTTAGTGGGTCATCCAGTATTTCCCACACATCAGAACCACCTGTATCTCCTACATCCATCACTCCAGTTCAATCCCCTGTGCTATCTTCAGTGACATCCCCCGTGCTATTTCCAGTGACATCCCCCGTGCTATCTCCAGTCACATCCCCCGTGCTATCTCCAGTCACATCCCCTCTGCAGCGCATTAATTCTTTCCATGGCTACTCCTCTCTTCGAACTCCCCCAACGCCAACCAACTACCAACAAAACTACTTCCAGAGAAGCTACCAACCTGAGTCCCCAACCCACGCGTTCAACAATAATAACAACATCTACCGCTCATTCAGGACCCGCAGAGAAGACTTTTTGAGCTCCAGGTTTACTCAAGGGTGGAGATTTTTTTCTAAACCCACAATGACCTAAAAAATGCCGCTACTTGCTATGCACTGGTACAAATAATGCACTAAACAACTACAAACTCCAGTAGTAAAATGAAAATTAATAAAAAGGGTGTAACAATATATAAAAGGAAAAAAATGCTTTTATTAAAAAGGGAACACTGTACATGAACAAGTGGATAACATTTTTTTAAATGTCATAACTCACCCTACTAAACAGGGAGCCCAACCATGACCTTCGCTTCCCTAATAAGTACGGTACCAAGAAAAACTGTTGGCCATTTGCAGGTTTTATGAGTAAAAGTAAAAATGACATGACTCCTACTAATATCTTTGTTAGATAAAGATAAAATCGAAACCTGACAGTTTCTCAAACCTGCTATACAGATAAAAAAAACTTCAAAATGTCTTCCATCACTTATTGGAGAAATCAAAATCTGCCTCTTCTACTCCGTACTGTTCCATTACTGTGATGGGCAATCTCATCGACCACCCACCTAACTTCACCAGGAATGTTGTTCTGTTTCAAATGTCGCTTTATACATAGACATACCTCCTTAGACCCAGTCTACCTGGACAGGTCCTCTGCAGACTTGGCGCTATCCACAGACAGCTTAACTCTTCAATAAGACGCTGAATCCAATGCATTTGAACTTCAGCTAATTGCAGTACAGATGATGTATTTCCAGTCCTTTGAAGTGTAAGAAGATAATGACTTTCCTAAGCCCTGTCTCTTCAAAGTACTAACATTGACTGAGGGAACATGGAAGTTAGGAGCAGGTCTAGCTAGGACTGAACTAACTAGCATTAAACAGAAAAAAATACTTATAAATGGGACAGAACAAATGTGTAAGTTTTAGGGCTCCTTGTGGCGTATTAAAATGGTTGTAGGTGTGCACAGGGACCTCAGGGTACTTGTATTTTATATAAATGTGATTATTTAAGCAGTGTTGACAACCTAACAAGTCTAGTTTAATGGCAAGCTATTATGGTTTTTGGCTATTTTTAATGTTTGGTTTTTGGCTAATTTTAATGTTTACAAGTGTAGAAACTGATCTTTATGATTTTTTTTATTGCTTGTATAAATTGTTTATGATACAAAAAAACACCTAATACTGGGGGGCATACATGACATTTAGGTTGCAAGGCATATTGGGCTATCTAATAAAAAGCTCAGTACTGTCAGCAAGCTTGTTTATTGCCTTTATCTAACTGAAGATCTATACAGGTTTCTTTGAGCTAGTAGACAAAGGGGGTTATTTACTAAAGGCTGTGGCGTTTGCTAGGGGGTGGCTTTTAGAACAAAACCCCCGAATTTGGGGCCCAAAGCCCAGAGTCTAAATTTTTTAGGCCCAAGCATAAACTGGAAAATGTATTTAAAAAAAAAAGACATTATCCCTTAATACCCTTAATCAGTATACAGTATATGCAATGCTCCTGTACATATTAAACAGTTAATCAATTGATATTACCAGTTATCTGGAGTTGTTCTTAAAACTTGAACATTTAGTGAATACTGTGTATTGCTGTTACACTTTGTAAGCATTGGCATCAGGAAGTATTGTGAAATGACTAGTAAAGTTACTTCTTTTTGTATTTTGTATAACGCACATTTGTTTATTTGCTAGCAGTTTACGGCATCACCGTTTTTTGTTCCTTAAGTCCGTTAGTGTTCTGGGTCATGTTGTAAACAGTGTAAGATTACATTTTTGCTGCTTATTGGATGTTGATGGTCAAGGGTCACCACACAAGGGCTAAGAGTTACAAGTGGTGTACCCAGCCATGGTATGACTTGCAAAGACTACCTGTCCATACAGGGTATCTCTAGTGAGTTTTACCCCATGTTGAGCATCCACATTTCTATGGATGTTGGGGAAAAAGACTATACATTTTCTTATTTTTCCCATCTACCAAGTTGGAGGATAGAGTACTACCTGAAAGGCCACAAAGTTGAGGACAAGCACATATTTTACTACTCCTCATTGCAAATAATACATTTGACAACAAAACAACAGGTTCACCTAACTGCCACCTTTTCAGCTGCATATGCTTACCTTTACTTTTTTGCCTACCTGTTGCTCTCTTAGCCCCTTGAAGTGATTAGAAAAGCTATGCGAGTTTGCTGTGGTTGGAGTTTACTCAAGATTAAGGACTTTCTCCCCACCGTCATGTGTCGAGTGGTGGTCACTCCATGGAAGGAAGGGGAGTGAGTAACATGGTTTTCATAAAGGGAAGCAACATGAATTTCACTTTGCTTGAAGGGTTACGTTGGGGGGAGGGGCAAAATTAAGGTAAGTAACTCCAGGGGTAACAGTTAAGTGGACGCGTTGCTTTGCATTGCATGTACACGGCATGGGTTCACTTTACCAAATGTGATAGCAGTTCCCCTGGTGATGTATTATGTAGTTTACTGTTCTGTCTGGAAGTGTAATAGAAGGTGAAAACTGAACATGCTGAATGGCTGCACTGACACTGCATTAACTGTTGATTATTTTTAAATAAAATGTACATATTATATAAATTACCAGATTTTGTGTTTTTTTTGGTGAGGGGGCATTAAGTAATTTGTAGATGCAGATACGTTGTTAAAAAAAATTGTCATACATTTATAGAAAGCACAGTGTTTGCCCAAAGACTGATTTCAAGAACACCAAAAAGTGAGTTTTAAGGTAAGTACCACCAACTAAAGCCATTGTGAAGTTGCCTGCCTTTCCCTTTATTTTATTTCACTGGAAAACTGCAGGAGAAGTAAAGCCCTGTACACAAGCTCGGTTTTCTCAGCGGTAAAAAGTCCGCTGAGAAAACCGAGGGAAAAGCCAAGAACCCGGCAGGAAAACTGCCATGGAGCTTTGGCCGGGAATCCTGTGTATGCTCCATCGGCACTGCCTCGCAGTGTTTCCCATAGGAAAGTAGTAAATCTGGCGGGAAAAAATATGCCAGGAATCCCAAGGGGAAAATAGAGAGCAGGTTCTCTATTTTCCTGCGAGGAAGCATACACACGTCCGGTTTTCCCAGCCAAAAGCTCTCTTGGCAGTTTTCCTGGTGTGTACGGGGCTTTAGAGTTCTTACGAGATCTCAATATATGTGAAAAAGGAGGGCGCTAGAAAGTGATTATAAGAAACACTCATAAATATTAAATATACTAAAGTGAGAAAAATACAAATCATAAAATTCTCCCAAGTGGATAAACCAGTGATATACAATTAGTGGTAATAAATCTTTAAAATAAATCACCAAAAAGTATTGCACACATAATAAAAGTCCATAAAGAAAGTGTTTGACTCTTTCTAAGGAAGAATATACAAAGCAAAAAAGATAAAAAAAAAATCCCAATTGAAAAAAAAACAAATAATGTGATTAATTTCCAAAATCCATCCACCGACAAAAAACAAAATCTTGCTGTAAAAGGATTGTTGTCCAGACAGTGCAGACTTGTTCCTTCACCATACGCAAGGATAAGACACCCAAAGTGCACAGAAGGGGAATGTGCTTACCAGACTCAATGGATCTTTTTTATTAGAAAAGTATCTCTGCGCTTAGCAGGAGTGTGCCTGCACACTTGGCCATAAACGGGAGATGTGGGTATTGACTCAAGACCACACACCAACCTTACATACTGGAGTGAATGGATCTAAATTGTTTTTTAGCCAATGAATGATGTTTGGTATAAATTAACATCTTTTTAGATGGTTATTTTAATATATTTTACATTTTTGAGTGTTCAACATTTATATATATATATATATGGTATTTACATATTAGGGAGAGTAAAATGGAGAACTAATTATTCTCCATTTTCTACAATCCTTTTACAGCAAGATTTTGTTTTTTGTTGGTGGATGGATTTGGGAAATTAATCAAATTTTTTGTTTTTTTTTTCAATTGGGACAATTTTTTATCTTTTTTGCTTTGTATATTTTTCCTTAGAAAGAGTCAAACACTTTTTCTTTATGGACTTAAATTATGTGTGCAATACTTTTTGGTGATTTATTTTAAAGATTTATTACCACTAATTGTATATCACTGGTTTATCCACTTGGGAGAATTTTATGATTTGTATTTTTCTCACTTTAGTATATTTAAAATGTATGAGTGTTTCTTATAATCACTTTCTAGCGCCCTCATTTTTCACTTATCACTTCGTAGTAAGAATTCTATTTTTTACTATTAGAGGAGCAGCTTAATCATTTAATTTAATTAATCACTTTTAGATAATTGGCGTGGATTTATTCTTTTTGACATCTCAATATAAATTATTATATAAACTAGTAATATAAAAATTAAGTGAGTACAGTATATCAAAATACTAACACCTATGAAAGTTTTAGAATTACTCACAGTTTAGAGTGGCCTTTCTCAACCTTTTCAACACAGAGGAACCCTTCAAATAACTTTCTGATCTCAGGGAGCCCCTGCTAAAAATGACTATATTTACAACTCATGATACATTAGTGTGGTGATCTTGTGGTTATTTGGAAGAATTATTCCCTTACAGATAGCTAAAAAGATTAATGGTGTCAGTGGCAACTAAAGCCGGCCATAGACGGTTTGAATCTCAGCTGGTTCCTGCATGGCTGGCTGCCAGATTTTACATACAGGGATGGTTTCTCCCATCGGGAGAAGACAATTGCTTGGCAGGAGGGATTCCCCTGTAAACACTGCCTGGTTGCAGGAAAGAAATTCACTCCATCTCTGACTGGCCTTATCTGAGAGGCAGAAATGTCTCTTTGTTCAAGGCACCCCTAGCAATGTTTGGAGGACATGGAAGCCTCAATAGACAATAGAATCATGGAATCTTGGTTGAGAAACCCTGATTTAGATTGTCGATTTGTGAACAGGGCTTATTTAGTACAGCATCTTTAAAGAGAAATGTCTGTATGGGCCCACACTAACCAATCCGATTTAAACCTTCCCTGAAAGGTAACTGTTGGTTAGGTAAAGTCAAATGGAAGGTCATACCAATTTGTAAGTGCAGTTGCTTAATGTTGATGGTCAAGGGTCACCACCCAGTGGAATTATCCCCAGTTCTTAGTGAATGTGGTGAAATTTCACTTTGCAAAGAATACCCAATCCTGTGCAAGGAAAAAAAAAGAAAACAGCATCTTTGTTTGCTCGTGATTGGATGATAGAAGTCTACAGGAAAAAGAAATCTCGCGCCAAATGAATTACACTAAATTATATACTTGATAAATCAAGTGACTAACTGAGTGAAGCTGCTCCCAAATAAAATCAGGTGACTGACTTGCATATATTGTATAGTGAGGTGAGGGGCGCTATATCAAAATAGTGGATGCGTGTCACAATGTGCGTTTGAGTAGTACACAGTGTAACTGTGTACCCAAATCTATGTGAAAAACCAAACAGATTATAGTCTAAACTCTATAAGTACAATAGTGCCAAATGCTGTGGAAAATAAATAAAATATATATAAAAAAAAAAAAAAACGTGAGAATGTCCAGCAAATAAATAGTTAAGTGCAAAATGGATCCAGTGTTGTATCAAGTCCAGGTGCAAAATGCAAATAATCCAATCCCAAATCGCAGGGAAAAGTGCAAATGCTAAAGTGCTTGTGAATCTTCAAAATAGCCAAAGTGCGAGAAAGAAGTGATCCGCCTTCACCTATAGGTCACCAGAATAATAATGGATGGCTCCTTACCACACGGTGTTGACCAGATTACTTAAAATATGGTCGATCAGGCTTGTTTTAAATGAGGATCAGCAGGGTCTCATTGGATTCCAATGTCAGCGATTGCAGCAAATGGTGTACCAAGAAAGGAGAAGAGATACCACCATAGTGTAAAACCATTTAATATACAAAAGTTAAAATTACAATGCCAAATGGCCTCTTACTGTTGCTGGTGCCCGTTCCCGGCACTGAGGCTGTAGGTGGTGGGGATAGTAAGACAAGATAAGAGATGGCCGCGTCCTGGTCCACTAGCGTGCGTTCCACCGCTAGTTGTCCATCAACCAGTGAGACCGGAAGTGCGTGGCTATGCGTGTGCGCTCGGATACCGCCTCGACGTCACGTTTCAGTTAAACCGTCTTCAGGAAGCGTATCCAGCACACGCAACAGACATCTATTATATAGGTCTGTTTATCAGCCTGTGGGAGGGGCAATCGAATCATGTGACAGCCTCTGTCCCAGTTACCAAAGCTCACATATTAAACACATTATGGCTGTGCAAACTGTCTCCAATCATAAATCAATACATACATGTATCCGCTCGCTGCTTAAAATACCTGAAATGTATCTTTGGATTCTTATTTGGACGTGTTGAATTTGTTTAAAACTCTGGCATTTTTAATATGCTATGCAATGGGTCCATAGTGTTCTGTGCGCCATCTAGAGGGGTTATGTGGTATTGTGCAAAATAGCACCAGTATTCTAAATCCATCTAGATGCAGTGCGTTTTTAGTTCTCCCAGTTATATTATTATTTAATATGTGTGCCATTTGCGTAGCCTGTAAATTAGTTAAAATAGGTTATACAATAATAAAAATTAATAAAAATTATACAATCCTACTCGAGTAGTACAAGGAGTGTGTATGTAACTTTAGTTGTAAAACAATCAAAATTCTACACTCCAAGGCTCAGGTGGTGCAAGGAATGTGTGTTTTCCCTCTACCCTTTTGTTTTGTGTGAGCCCAATTCAAGATGGGTTGGCCGATGGGTGATGTGCAAACTGCCCAGCCCCTTGGAGTGGGGATCTCCCAAAGTCCTCTGGGTGTGTGTATGGAATGATGCACTAAACTGTTTGTTTGCTCACCCCATAGGTCTGCCGTTCACGCATCAGTTAAAAAACAATTAAGGTCAAGCTCTATATTGAGCCCTAGTGGTCGCATAGTCCTTAGACGATGTATCCATTGAGTCTCGTTCTGAGATACTGCCTTAGTAAGGTCAGTACCACGCCAATGTTTGGTAATCCTATCAATTCCATAGAATTTTAACAGACTCGGGTCCCTGTTGTGGTACAAGTCAAAATGCTTAGACACGCTGTGTTCTGGGTACCCTTTAATTATATTGGCCACGTGTTCGTTTATTCTGACTTTAAGTTCGCGGGTAGTCCGGCCCACGTATTGCAGAGTGCACGGACATTCTAGGACGTACGTTACAAATTTGGAATGGCATGTTATCAATGGTTTGATAGTGAATTCTTGTCCAGTTACACTGGACGTGAACTTACTGATCTTTTTTCCTTGCCTTTTTGTTTTCTTACAGGATCTGCAGCGGGTGCAGTAGTGGAAGCTGGATCCGTCCAGGAAAGTGTGTGGCTTTTCTGGAGGATCTGGGACATTGGTGGCTACCATATTTCTCAGGCCTGGTGCTTTCTTATAGATAAAGGTGGGATGTTTCGGCAGGATTTTGACCAAATCCATGTCTTTTAAAAGTATAGGCCAAAACTCTTTGACAATTTTCTCCACGCTTCTATATTGCCTGTGGTAACCTGATATAAAAGGTACATCTTCTTTTCTGGGGGGTCTCACTCTAGTTTCCAAGAGGGACTCCCTATCCATTGCCAAGACTTCTTGCTGCGTTTTCCACAATGCATTTTTGGTATAACCTTTTTCTATAAACTTCTCAGTTAATATTGCGGCTTGTAGTTCAAAATCCGCAACATCATCGCAGTTTCGACGGATCCTCATGTATTGCCCTTTTGGTATTGCACCCAGCCATTTTGGGTGATGGCAACTTGAAATAGGCACGAATCCGTTGCGGTCCGTTGGTTTAAAATACGTTTTTGTGAGGACCCGGCTGCCCTTTTTCGTTAGCGTAAGGTCCAAAAAATGGCTGGAAGTCTTACTGGACTCTGCTGTGAAACTGAGACCGTAGTTGTTGGTATTCATTTTGGATAAAAATTGTTCCAATGATGCTTGGGGACCTTCCCAGAATAGTAAAATATCGTCTATATACCTTCGGTAATATATAAGCGATGTAACATTGTCCTTAAAAATGGTCTCTTCCTCCCATCTGTTAAGTACCAGATTAGCTACACTGGGGGCATACCTGGCGCCCATTGCGACTCCTTTGATTTGCTTGTAGAAGTCTCCCTGGGCCCAGAAGTAGTTGTTTCCCATAGCTATTTTAAGACCCTTCACCAAATATCCAATTTGGGCCTGGGGTAATGAAGATTTTTCTTCCAAGGCCTCCTTTACTGCCAGAATTGCGTCTGCTTGCCGGATGTTGGTGTAAAGCGACTCTACGTCTACAGTTACCAACCACGTTTCCTCTGAAACTGTGATGGATGCTAACGATTTTATGAGTTCTTTGCTATCCTTGAGATAGGCTTTCCCCTGTACAACTAGGGGTTGGAGAAAGAAATCCAAATATTCTCCCACTCTGGAATAGAGTGATCCTATCCCACTGATGATGGGTCTTCCTGGTGGATGGGTCTTGTTTTTGTGTATCTTAGGCACAATGTAAAGGACAGGTGTGCGAGGTACTTTGGGCACTAGATAGTGTGCTTCTTTTTCCGTTAGGATGCATTGCACCTTCCCTTCTTCCACCCATAGTGAAAGTTCTAATTTAAGTTTACCCAGCGGATCTCCCGAGAGTGGTAAATAGGTGTCAGTAGCACTCAGAAGACGGTCGATCTCTCCATAGTAGTCCGCCCTCTTGAGTATGACTACCCCTCCGCCTTTGTCTGCTGGGCGTACTACTATGTTTTTATTCTGTTCCAATGCTTTAATTCCCTCCATCACCAATTTGTTACTATGAGTGGTGCGTTTAATTTCCAAATCTTGGATTTTCCCTTGCACCATACTTTTGAAGACTTCCACATGATGGTGAGTCCCTTTTTGTGGATTGAATACCGAACTGTTTCTTAACCCGCTGTGTTGGAATCCTGTATTTTCTGTTTGGGGTTCATATGTGGTTTGTTTTTGCATTTGGCACTATTGTACTTATAGAGTTTAGACTATAATCTGTTTGGTTTTTCACATAGATTTGGGTACACAGTTACACTGTGTACTACTCAAACGCACATTGTGACACGCATCCACTATTTTGATATAGCGCCCCTCACCTCACTATACAATGGATGATAGAAGTCAGCAAAGCTTCACCTCATTCACTATGCTCTGGAAAAACTTTCACTGAAAAGTGTAAAGCCACGTACACACGACCAAGAAACTCGACGGGCGAAACACATTGTTTTGCTTGTCGAGTACCTTGTTAGGCTGTCGAGGATCTTGGCGAGCCAAATTTCCCCATTCCCGTGGAGGAAAAAGAAGACATGCTCTCTTTTTGGCTCGACGAGATCTTCGACAGTTTCCTCGTCAAAGTGTACACACGACCGGTTTCCTCGGCAAAAAAAAAAACCAGCAAGTTTCTTGCTGGTTTTTGCCGAGAAACTCGGTCGTGTGTACAAGGCCTAACTTCCCTTGTACATTGAACAGTCTATTTTCCTTTAGTAAATCAACCTTCAGGTGTCATTTAGGTTTTTGGTAAACTCCCTTAGTGAGTTAAATCACCTAACATACTCTGACATCTCTCAGGGATACTGGTGATGGGATTAGGAAGTACTAGATGGCTCTGTGGCACATTGGAGCCTTAATAAGGTAGTCATGTACTTCTTTATTGGACAATGACATAATTTGAGATGGAGATCCCTGTGCCTTTCAACTTCTGTTTAGGGTGAGAGCAAGGCTGGGCCTCTCTTGGGGATTAGTTTGAACCTCTGTGATTCCTGTCCACTGGAGTTTCGGCATTTGACAATTGAATGACAGGGAGTGGGATTTGGAGCCAAGCAGCCCTTGCTGCCCTTGCTGTTCTGGGGCTTGGATCCAAAAAGGCTTTTTAAGGATAGGAATGAGTGAAACTGAGATTTTACATTTCCCAAACGTTTTAACAGAAATTTGGAGAGTTTGGCTATAGACGTTAAAGTCAATATCGAAGGCAAAGCTAAGGTGGTTTTGTAGTTTTTAATGGTTAAATGGGCTTAGAACGGCTTCTGATGTTTACAAATATCGAAGGCAAAGCTAAGGTGGTTTTGTAGTTTTTAATGGTTAAATGGGCTTAGAACGGCTTCTGATGTTTACAAAAACGAAATAACCTATCTTGGACCTGTTGTTGTACTAAAAAATAGCCCCTCCTCAGCCTTATTTTTTTAAATTTTAAATTTTTAGCGTGGCAGTACACAAAAAACACACACATACAAACACATGGATGAAAAAAATCTACCCAAAATACAGTATATCACCATCGCCCCAAAATAGAAGTGGGCCAATTAGTAAGGAAAAAAAAGAGCTTTGCTTTTGTGACATTTTGCAAACAGTGAATTCATTAATTTTGTTGTGAAATCAGGAAAGCGAGGAGTCCCCCGGTGTGGGGCTTTAAAGGCAACAGTAATTAAAGTAAGAATAATATATACAAAGTAATTGTATTAATCAAGTAGAAAAAGACATTAACAGCATAATGATTTAAAAACAAAGGACATCAATAAAAGAAGTTGAAAAATAATCCACAGAGTGAGTACAAGGCCCTACGCGTTTCGGGTTTTCCCTTCTTCAGGGGCCGAGGTCTGTGTGGAGCCGGTATGTGTCTAATAAATTTACAAAGAAAACAAACACACATATTGTAAGAAATGCCTTACAGTAAACAAATGGATGGCAATGTGCATATCAAAGTGCAGTTAAACAGCGTCATACCGGTCACGGCATTTTCAACTTTGCAGAACGCAAAAGGACATCCCAAACATGGCGCAGAAATTCCTCAAGATGGTGAAATGTAGGAGTGGAAAACTGGTATCTAGTATCTCAAAGAGCAGAACCCTGGACCAGAGCTTCCAAGACGTGAAAGTTTACTGCCCCTAAAGTAAAGGGACAGTATCCACGTAAGTATATAAAAATACATAATTTCAAAACATATATGTATCCACGTAAGTATATAAAAATACATAATTTCAAAACATATATGTTTTGAAATTATGTATTTTTATATACTTACGTGACAAATACCGGCTCCACACAGACCTCGGCCCCTGAAGAAGGGAAAACCCGAAACACGTAGGGCCTTGTACTCACTCTGTGGATTATTTTTCAACTTCTTTTATTGATGTCCTTTATTTTTAAATCATTATGCTGTTAATGTCTTTTTCTACTTGATTAATAAAATTACTTTGTATATATTATTCTTACTTTAATTACTGTTGCCTTTAAAGCCCCACGCCGGGGGACTCCTCGCTTTCCTTGTTCATCAGGGGTGTTGGTAACAAACTAAGATCATTTACCAAAAATGTTCCATTTATACTTGTTGTGAAATCAAGTTCACTGGAAGTAATCCACTTGTTCCTACTCAGGGCAACAAAATGTTATATAAAGACTAACCCAAGAGCCTTCACTTTAAATGATTCTAAAGGAGGATTCAGCCTTGTGTTTGAGAATAAATGGTAGTTCCAATCTTTTAGGTCACACTATTAGGTCACACTAATATTTGCCCAAAGTTTCTGAAATGCTAAATTTTAGTAAAAAGTACACTAAAGTTAATTTTAGGACACATAGCCACAATAAGTTATTCATTTTTTTGTAAAACATAAAAGATGTGTAAATATATACCCAAAATTTCAAGTCTTAAGATTGTGTGGACCTGTAAATGGCAACAATCTTTGATATCCTATATTTCCAATAGGCGAAAAAGCTTTAAAAAGCCCCCACAGGTCGTCAATTTAACCACCTCAATACTGGGCACTTTCACCCTCTTCTTGCCAGGCCAATTTTCAACTTTCAGTGCTGTTGCACTTTGAATGATAATGATAATTACTTAGTCATGCAACGTTTTATCCAAATTACATTTTTATCGTTTTTTTTTTTCACACAAATAGAGCTTTTTTTGGTGGTATTTAATCACCACTGGGTTTTTTATTTTTTGCGCTACAAATGAAAAAAATGAAAAAAAAATGTTTTTCTTAGTTTCTGTTATACAATTTTACGAATAAGTAATTTTTCCTTATACATTTTGATCAACATTTATACTGCTACACAGAGCTTTTTTTCTCAGAAAATAGGTGCAGGAACTCAACCACGACCCCGTTCAGATTTCACAAAACAGTAGAAGGGTCTTAAAGGGGCATTAAATACCAGGATTGCATTACATTACAGAGTGCAGAGTTCAGTGGGTTACACACAGAGGGCAGAGCTGTCACTTGTAAACACAGAAACCAGACTGCTGTGTTTACAAGTGATTGTGGTGAGCAGGCACCAAAGGGTCTGAGCCAGAGATGGTGGAACTGAGTTCCCCCAAGTTCCCCCTGAAAAAAAGCCCTGCTGCTACAAATCTTTGGTAAAAAATAACCCAAATCAGTGTATATTATTTGGTCTTTGTGAAAGTTATAGCGTCTACAACTATAGTGCCAATCATTGAAAATTGATCACACTTGATATACTGATGAACCTGACGGCCTCATTTTATTTCTTAAGGCTCTAACATGCCAAGACAGTACAAATATCCCCTAAATGACCCTTTTTGGAAAGTAGACATTCCAAGGTATTTAGTAAGAGGCATTGCGAGTTTCTGAAGTTGTAATTTTTTCCCACAATTCTTTGAAAAATTAAGAAATTAAATAAAAAAAATTCATATTAACAAATTATTTATCACACACGGCATTGGCATACTTGCAACTACAGTCCAAAATACATTCTGCTACTCCTCCTGAGTATTGTGATACCACATGTGTGAGACTTTTTCACAGCCTGATCACATACAGAGGCCCAACATCCAAGGAGCACCTTCAGACATTATCCACTTTAGGACCAAGCCTTCTTCCAGTACTTTTTTGTAGCAGAGGCCCTAGAGAATAAAATGGTGGGTTTTGCTAACTTTTATGTCACACAGTATTTGCACAACAGTTTTTCTAACACAATTTTACACACTAACACATAATACATTGTAATGAATTTCAGTGCACACAGAGACAAATTAAAACCCACATTTTTGGTCAAATATAAAATATGGTGTTGCGCCAGGTAAATAGATACCAAACATGTCACGCTTTAAGATTGGGCATGGTTGGGAAATGGCGCCAAAATTCGGAAGAACATAGCCATTCTGAGCAATGTACTGGTACATCGATTCAAAACAACGAAGCTCCCACCCCTCCGTTTAAGGAAGCAGTTAAAGTTAATTGTGAATATTGGGCCTAAAATTATTGCTTTCACTCCAGTATGCATGGTGATATGTAACATGCGTAGCACAATTAACACTTTCATGCATAGGTATCCCCAACACATGGTTCTTTAACCAAGGTCTAAAAGACCCCTGACATCTCATCTGTCCTCCAATGAAGCTGATTTAAGGCAGGGTAGTTTGGTGAAACACATGAGCAGAATTAAGGGAAAAAGTTACAGCAAATGTATTAAAAAAATTAACTATTTTTGTTACAACCTTTTCTAAGCTGTAAACGTTTCGATTACTGTTGGCCTTTAAGAACATAAACAAGAAGCGGCTGCCCTGTCCCTACTTTCTTCAAGACTTCCCTGTACTGTATATAAATCAGATGTGTAATGAGCAATGGAGACCAATCATAACTTTGAGGAAAAGCTATTTGTATTTTTAGTGACTTTCCTTTTCTGTCATGAAAATTGCATATCAAATCTGGAATGTGATACAGCGATAGTGTTTATATTGTAAAGTCATCTTTAGGTGACTGATGTCAAATGTCTCTTCGAGATATCTCTAAGCAAACAGAGCTATAATCACAAAAACTTCATATACAGAATGGCATTCACTCCATTGTATATAATAACAGAAATGTCTTAAAGGGAACTATATTAGAGAAAATATTTTTCTTTACAGGAGAAAACTATGCGCTTTTTTCCTTCCTTTTAGTGCTGGCCAAATGTCTGATGGCCTAGAACAGTGGTCTCCAAGCTGTGCCCCTTTTTCAGCCTTTATCCAGTCCTTGGTGTACTATTCTTCCCTCTGACCCCAACAGTGGAGCATAAAACCTCCCATTAACACCAACAATGGTGCACTATTTCACCCATGGACACCAACAATGGTGCACCTTTTCTCCCATTGACACCAACAATGGGGCACTTTTCCTCCCATTGACGCCAACAATGAGGCACTATTCCTCCCATTGACACCAACGATGGGGCACTATTCCTCCCATTGATACCAATGCTGGAGCATTTTTCCTCCCAATGATACTGTTGCGCCCTGCTCCTGATGACCAGGCACTATGTTAAATTTAGTGGGTGTCTGAGCTGATAATTTGCTCAGACTTTGATGATTGATACAAAATCAGCGATACCACCACCGGCTAATGTTGGAACTCAGGCAGGCTACGGTGTATTGGGTGTCTTTACCCAGCAACAGCCCAGTGGGAGTGGTCTCTCCGCTGGGCATGCTGGGGAAGTATACTTAAGGGGCAGACACCATGTTGTGAGAGGCTCTTTGCCTCGTGGCCCTCCTGATGCGAGGTATGTGCAGTGTTATTCTTAGCCTCTGGGCCACGTTGGCCCGAGGCTGCATTTCTGCTAGGTAGGCCCAGTTGTCCTGACTGGGGCCTACGCTTGCGAGGTGATCCTGTGCTGTCTGTCCTGAGGGAAGAAGCCACTCAATGGAGGAAACCAGGGGAGGACCTGTCCCGGAAAGCACAGAACTGAAGTCTGGTACTTTGGGAGAGGCCTTGTAAATTCGTTGGAGGATGCACCATAGTCTACAATACCTTTCATTGTGCCGGGTTGGCTTAAAGGCTCTAGAACTGTAAGGCTGGATCTCCGGTTACCAAATCCTGTGGCAGAGGATTCCGGAATCCCTCATCTGAACTTGCAACCAGTCTGTGGCAGAGACTGTTACTGATCATTGTTCGTGCTTCATTCCGGCTGCTAGGCCAGGTGAGAGGAGCCTATCCAGGTGAGCAATACCCACTCGAGAGGAAGTGGTGAGTGTATTTTTGGAACTTAGAAGTTTTCCCCAGTGATCTGTACTTTGCGCCCGAACCTTCCCCTGCTCCTTCATCCTTCTACTTTTCTGCAAGTTATGAGAAAAATAAAGCAGCTAAAGGTTTTACAACCTGTGTGGACATTGGAGTTCTTTACAGACTTTCTTCTCCTAGACAACGAATGTTGAGGTAAACTGCAAGGCCTAAATCTAATCTAGCAGCTCCTATGGGGGTAGTGCTACAATACCAATTACTGGGGTACTATTTCTGTGGTGTGGCACTATTCCTCCTCCTACTGACCACAGTGTAATTTATTTATTCCAACTGACCACCATGCCTGGGACATGTGTATTCCCACTGAATCCAGGACATTTTGCACCCCACTGGCCACAATCCGGCTAAGTCTGAAGGACATTAAACTGGCCCCTGACCAAGAAAACTAAACAAATGACCTTTGATCAGTATTCCCTTAAACAGAGATTACATGACTAAGTATCTAAGCCTCTATGTATGTAAGCAACACTAACTAGAAATTGGTGCAGGATTTTCTCCCTTAAAAGCATTTCAGTTATTCTATCATTCTTTAACCACTTCAGCCCCGGAAGGATTTGCCCCCTTCCTGTCCAGGCCATTTTTGCGATACGCAGATTTAACTGACATTTGCGCAGTCGTGCGACGTTGTATCCAAACAAAATGTATGTCCCTTTTTCCCCACAAATAGAGCTTTCTTTTGGTGATATTTGATCACCACTGCGGTTTTTATTTTTTGCGCTATAAACAAAAAAAGAGCGACAATTTTGAAAAAAACACACATTTTTGTACTTTTTGCTATAATAAATATCCCCAAAAAATAAAATATTTTTTTTTATCAGTTTAGGCCGATATATATTCTTCTACATATCTTTTGTAAAAAAAAAGAGTATATTGATTGGTTTGCGCAAAAGTTATAGTGTCTTCAAAATAGGGGATAGATTTATGTCATTTTTAATATTTTTTTTTTTTTACTAGTAATGGCGGCGATCTGCGATTTTTATCATGACTGCGACATTGCAGCAGACAGATCGGACACTTTTGACACTACTTTGGGACCAGAGCTACAAATAGCCACTGATTACTGTATAAATGTCACTGGCAGGGAAGGGGTTATAATACTAGGGGTGTGTTCCCTAGGTGCAGGGCTGGTGCAAGCATTTTTGACACCCTAGGCAAAACCTAATTTTGCCGCCCCCATTGGCTGCTTTTTGTGGCACCTTCACAATACCCCCCCACCACAGCCTTTACCACCATCCTCTTCCAATCCACCAGCCAGCAAGATTTCCTCTTCACCGCCCAGTGTCCTGGCGCTACCGCAGGAGTTCTTCTGACCCACGCCAGCATCACTCTCGCTCCTACAGCCAGCATTGCTTCTGCATCATCTCCGCTCCTGCAGCGCTGTTTCAATGTTCCTTCTTGCCCCCTGCCAGCATCACTCCTGCTCCTGTCAAAATCAGCTCTGTCTTTTTACACACGTTGATTTGTATCACAAGATTCATGAATTGTTATTGCTATATTTATTAATTTTATATATTTTCTCATATTTCTTTATGCACTTGATAGAGTTTTTGCATATATAGTTTTTATATATTTATTTTGTATTGGTGGGATACAATGGTTAATCACTAGCGCCCCCAATAATTCATATCACCAAATAATTGCTATGGGCAAATTCTTTTATGCATTTTTAAAAAATTAGAATGGCATCATTTCTTACACTAACTTAAGACACAGAAATATTTTTGGGAGATTAAAGCCCTGCTTGACTCCGTTTGTGCACCTCCTTCCCCCATTGCTGCTGTGCAGGGGATTTGCTTGTAGTGCTTCCCCCCTCACTCGTTTTACAGCTGTGCAAAGGAAGCTAATTTGAAGACATTTAAGGTACCGATTGCTGATTTTAAAAATACTTTCAACCCCAACATATTTTTCAATTTAATTTCCAGCTTTTATTTTCTACCCTACCATCTGATTTAGAGAAATAGAAACCTTAGCTATCTCTTGTTTTTTCTTTAAAATAACAAACATGTTATACTTACCTCCACTGTACAGTTCGTTTTGCACAGAGTGGCCACGATCCACAACTTTTTGGGTCCCTCGGCGGCTGTCTCTGGTCCTCCCCGCAAGAACTCCTCACATTCATGCGAGAGAGCTCGCATGGTGATGAGTCCTTGCGGCCATAACCGCTCACTGTATCACTCGGCCCCGCCCCTAGGCGCGCCGCGTCACTGGATGTGATTGACAGCAGCGTCAGCAAATGGCTGCGCTGCTCTCAATCCATCCGCTCTAGCCAATCAGCGGCCAGGCTGAGCGGCGAAGAGGATCTCTGGACCAAGCGCGGGACTTTCGAGGGTCAGGTAAGTAAAACGGGTGCTCGGGGTAGGGGGGGCCGGGCCGCATCAACAAATGTTTTTTCACCTTAATGCATAGATTGCATTAAGGTGAACATTTTTTTTCCTTTACAACTCCTTTAAAATGAACATCATGCCAAGACTCCTATACATTCTGCAGGCTTTACCCTTTAAAATACCACAAAAGTTTTTTCAGACGATCCGTTTGGCCTTCGTGAAATAGGTCTGGAATGGGAAGTCGTCTCATCAACAGAGGACCCTTCTACAGAGACCAAAGATAACAGGAGGGGTAGGCCTCCCAGATCCTGCCTTATACTGCACTGCGGTACATATGACTAGAGTGATTGACCGATGCAGGCCCATAAACTTTGGGTCTCCTTAGAACAAGACTCTGTACCATTTCCCTTAGGCCCCGTACACACGGGCGAGAAACTCGACAAGCAAAACACATCGTTTTTCTCGTCGAGTTTCTTGTGAAGCCGCAGAGGATCTCGGCGAGCCAAATTTCCTCATTGAGTAACGAGGAAATAGAGAACATGTTCTCTATTTGGCACGACGAGATTCTCGTCGGTTTCCTCGGCCGAAAGTGTACACACGGCCGGGTTTCTCGGCAGAATACAGCTCCGACCGAGTTTCTGGCTGAATTCTGCCGAGAAACTCGGTCGTGTGTACGGGGCCTCAGCTGTATCACCTGGGTAGGCACCCACCTCCCTAGTCTTCATCAATCCCACCCTTTAATAGAACCAACGCTATTAGATAAGAACTTAAAAGATACTTTAATTTAGCAGGCATAACCAGTTTTCCTTCACCAATGTCACCCATTATAGGCCACTAAGACTTTTCCCAGGGCTTTGCAGACAAGGTCTTTCGAACCCAAATGGATTCAAGTATTGTCCGAGTGTCTACACTCCAACACACTTTGGGCTGGGTTCAACTTTCAGATCTTTTTGACTCCCTCACCAGCTCAGCATTGGGTAGATGGATACTACTGCAGTTGTCTTAATTTGTCTTAATTTTTACATTCCCTACCGGAACCAGCGCCTCATTGACAAGCACCTCATTGCATTTGAAGCTCTCTGCCTTGGTGAAGGCCCCATTCCAAAATCACTTTCTTCCTCATATCGTATCCTGCTTGACTTGTTTTCTCAGCAGGATCCTCCATATTTATCCAAATGGGAAAAGGACCTGAATACTACATTTACCAGCGATCAAAAGTGATGCATTCTTTCCTTTGCTCACAAATCCTCCTTGTGCAGTAAATACCAAGAGACCACATACAAAATTCTGTCACGGTGGTACCGGGCTCCCTCTTTCTTAGCGTCTGTCTTCCCGGGACACAGCTCCTCTTGTTGGAGATGCGGAAATAAGGTCGGTACAATATTTCATTTCTTTTGGGACTGCCCAAATATCCAACCTTTTTGGCAACAAGTCTAACAGACTGTTTACAAATTAACAGATGTCTCCCTATACCAGGAATCTTCAAACTACGCCGCCCCAGTTGTTCAGGAACTACAATTCCCATCATGCCTAGTCATGTCTGTGAATGTCAGAGGTGTACAATGCCTCATGCTGGAGGGTCGTAGTTTGAGGATCCCTGCCCTATACCATAAGGCCCCTTTCACACTGGGGCGGGAGGAGCAATGGCGGTATAGAATAGCGGCGCTATACCATCGGAATTGCCGCGGGATTCGGCCGCTAGCGGTGCGGTATTAACCCCCGCTAGCGGCCGATAAAGGGTTAATACCGCCCGCAATGCACCTCTGCAGAGGCGCATTGCGGGTGGTATTACCGCGGTTTTCCATTGTTTTAAATAGGAAGGAGCAGTGAAGGAGCGGTATACACACCGCTCTTCTCACCGCTCCAAAGATGCTGCTTGTCAGCGCATCGCCTCAGTATGGAAGCCCTCCGGCTTTCACATTGAGAAGGCTGGGCAGGAGTTTTTTTTCAGGCGGTATTTAGGCGCTATTTTTAGCGATGTACCGCCTGAAAAACTCCTCAGTGTGAAAGAGGTCTAAGTCTCTACTAAAGCACTTACTGAATGCCGCTAGGGTCTGCGTCCCCAGTATGTGGAAGAACCAATCTCCACCTACCATCTCTCATTGGCTCACCAGGGTAAAGACAAGAGATTGGGAGAGCAGTCCCCTACCGGTCGCCAATAAAGCACAAATTTATTTATTTCTTGCTACTGTTTCGTTCAATTTTATTTAACTACTATTGTTATTACTCATCATGGATTACGTCCATTCTTGCACCTCCCCCATATCCTCCATAGGGGAGCTTTGGTGGTGCCCCAACGCTGGTTAGGCCTGGGTTCCGTGTAAGTGACACTGCTCCATATCCCCATGTACTTTATTTTCTTATATTTTTTCTGTAGTATAGATATATTTTTTCTATTGTGAAAGTTACTTACCACAGATATTCTCTTGATGAAGCGTTATAATCCGCAAAAAATGTTGAGAACAATGACATCCGTGGGAATCCATTGTCCCCCTTAGGCCCCATACACACGAGAGAATTTATCCGCGGATACGGTCCAGCGGACCGTTTCCACGGATAAATCCTCTCAAAGATTTCCGCAGATTTCTATGCGATGGAGTATACTCACCATCGCATTGAAATCCGCGCGGAAATCCTCTGGCGATGACGTGTCGCGCCGTCGCCGCGATTATGACGCGGCGACGGGCGCGACGCTGTCATATAAGGAATTCCACGCATGCGTCAAATCATTACGACGCGTGCGGGGAATCCCTTTGCACGGATGGATCCGGTAAGTCTGTACAGACGAGCGGATCCATCCGTTGGGATGGACTTCAGCAGATGGATTTGTTGTGCATGTCAGCAAATATCCGATCTGCTGGAATCCATCCCAGAGGAGATTTATCCGCGGAAACAGATCCGCTGGCGTGTACACACCATAGGATCTATCCGCTGAAACCCATTTGCTGGGATTTATCTGCGGATGGATTCTATGGTGTGTACGGGGCCTAAGTGGGTTACATGAATATTGGTGATATATCTGGATTGTTGCTCTCAATTTTATAAATGTTTGTCATTTTTAATTTGAATATCCATGTATAACAAGGCATTGTTCATTTTTATCAAACATTGGGGGTTATTTACGAAAGGAAAATCCACTTTGCACTACAAGTGCAAACTACAAGTGCAAAGTGCACTTAAAGGTGCAGTCGCTGTAGATCCTTGGGGGACATGCAAGGAAAATAAAAAACAGCATTTTAGCTTGCACATGATTGGATGATAAAATCAGCAGAGCCTCCCCTCATTTCAGATCTACCCCTCAGATTTACAGCGACTGCACTTCCAAGTGCACTTTGCACTTGTAGGCCCAGATTCACAAAGCACTTACGCCGACGTATAACAAGTTACGCCGACGTAAGTGCAAATGTGTGCCGTCGTATCTGTGCGCCAGACTCACAAACAGATATGCGCCTAAAACCAGGCTACACCCCGCCGACGTAGCTTGCTTACGCCGGCGTAGGGTGGGCGCACATTTAGGCTGGGTGCATGGTGCCGCTCCCATTGATTAGCCATTCAAACATGCAAATGAGGGAAATGCGGCGATTCACGAACCTGTGTGCGCCCCGACGCAGGCTACGCGAGGTGCACGTAAGTTGTACGTCCGGCGTAAAGTTATTCCCCATAAAGGAGGTGTAACCCAGCAGAAGGTCTGCACCAGGGAACACAAGCCGGCGTATTTTACGTTGGACGTGTCTGGCTGGGCGTAGGTTACGTTCACACCGTACGCAGTGATCCAGTGTAGTTTAGGCAGTTGTTTTCCGACGTGGTTGTGAGCAGGCGCAGTGGGATGCATCCACGTCACGACGCATGCGCAGTTCGTGATACGTATCTGTCTGGCGCTCAGGACCAACATTTGCATGGGGTCACGCCTCATTTACATGGGTCACGCCCACTTCCACCTACGCCGGCATACGCCCTCGAATCCCACGCCACGCTGGCGCAGCGTTGGGAGCACTGGCTTCCTAAATGCATTGCTTGCCTCTCTGCGCTGCGTTGGTGTAGCGTACATTGGTTACTCTACGGTGGCGTAATATGCGCCCACACTCTGTGAATCTGGGCCGTAGTTTGCACTTGTAGTGCAAAGTGGATTTGCCTTTTTTAAATAACCCCCATTGTGTCTACAATGTTTAAGCTGGTACCGAGATAGTCCAAAACTATTTTTCCTTTATGGGTGACCGGTAGGGGACCACTCTCCTAATCGCTTGTCTTTCAATCTCTGGATGATGGTACAACGTATCTAATTGAACTACTGTCCTTACCAATAGAAGTCTTTCACCAGGGTAAAGGATATCCAATAAATGGAGCATTTTACAGCCACCCTCAGAAATAAAAGTGAGGAACACAGCACACAATGGCTTCACAGGGACATGTTTCACTACTCAATAAATACTTATCATTATCCTAACTTGCCAATAACTACTGCATTGAGCTTGTTTTGGAGACTTGTCGAACCCACCATGGACTCTAACCCCTCCCCCTTCCCCGACACTTTTTACTTTATCGCTTACTTTTCTTTCTTTGTTTTCTCTCTCCCACTAGACACCCTATGGGGCTTCTCTTCCCTTTCTCAAAAATACTTTTTTACTAAAAAAAAATTGTGAAAAAGTTTTGGGTGTGTGTTGACATTATGGGTATGAACGCCAGGAAGCCATGAGCACAGACTGTATAATTCCTGTGTACCTGATCTGTTTTGTTCTTTCATTAGTCACTGCTTTATTTTATATACTTGGAGGACCCATGGGATTGTATACTTTTCTATCCTGATGGGAGTTTAAATTGTGAATTATATCAGCGGTGTTAAGGACTGAGGGCCAGATTCAAGTAGAAGTGCGGCGGCGTAACGTATCGTAGATACGTTACACCGCCGCAAGTTTTCATCGCAAGTGCCTGATTCACAGAGCACTTGCGATGAAAACCTACGCCGGTGGCCTCCGGCGTAAGCCCGCGTAATTTAAATGGGCGTGTGCCATTTAAATTAGGCGCGCTCCCGCGCCGGACCTACTGCGCATGCTCCGTTTCTAAATTCCCGCCGTGCTTTGAGCGAAGTGACGTCATTTTTTCGAACGGCGACGTGCGTAGCGTACTTCCGTATTCCCGGACGTCTTACGCAAACGACGTGAATTTTTTAATTTCGACGCGGGAACGACGGCCATACTTTATACAGCACATACGTGTGCTGTGTAAAGTTAAGGCACCCAAAACGACGACTAACTTTACGACGGGAAACTAGACTAGCGGCGACGTAGCGAACACGAAAAACCGTTGTGGATCGCCGTAACTCCTAATTTGCATACCCGACGCTGGTTTACGACGCAAACTCCCCCCAGCAACGGCCGCGGTACTGCATCCTAAGATCCGACAGTGTAAAACAATTACACCTGTCGGATCTTAGGGATATCTATGCGTAACTGATTCTATGAATCAGGCGCATAGATACTCTGAGAGATACAACGGCGTATCAGGAGATACACCATCGTATCTGCTCTGTGAATCTGGCCCTATTTTCCTCAACAACACAATGTAGCACTATTGATGTTTTTTCATGGTCTTTCCATTCATTATATCTTGTACAGTTATGTTATTTCGATGCATACCTATTAAATAAAAAAAAGTTAAAAAATACTTTCAATATTATTATATAACCAGAATTACCAGATTAATTGTGATCATTTATTATCTGTCAGGAGTTTAGGATTAAAATACTCACATGGTTCTCTAGTGAGTCAGCTGAACTATAACTAAACAACCTGTCAAAAAAAGGCACATTTAGTAAAATTCTTGATCTGATCTGGATAAAAGCCAGTAAGGAGGATTTTGCAGTGATCTTGTTCAGTTTTTAGCTTGTCTTTCCATCTCCTTAGGTTGTGTGTTGCAGGACAGTTCTGGTGTAACATTCTCAAATTTCCACCTGTCAGGACACAAAATACTACGATACTTTATAATAATTACATTGCCCTCCAGGACACACAATGACAAGGTGAAGCTGTGTTCCTGGAAAACCATTCAGACAAAAAAGCTAGCTTTTTAATATTGGGTATAAATGAAAAAATACCCCTGCACTACCTCACCAGCAGCTATACCAAAATCAATAAAATACCGGTAAGTGTTTCTTTAACCACTTAAGGACCGACTAACGCCGATATACTTGAAGATAAATTTTCGCGCCAAAAGAATGTGGAACATATAAACTTGAATACTAAGTAAAATTTAAATTGAAATAAAGCTGAAATTGAAATTGAAATAATGCCGATATACGTCGGCAGAATGGCACGGCTGGGCACAATCACGTACCTGTACGTAATTGTTAAATGCCCAGCCGTGGGTCGCGGGCACGCTCCGAAGCTCCGTGACCGCAGACCCGGTCGCCGCCGGAGTCCTGCGATCGGTCACAGGAGTCGAAGAACGGGGAGAGGTGTGTGTAAACACACCATCCCCATTCTTCACAGTGGCGCTGTCATTGATCGTCTGTTCCCTGATATAGGGAAAGGCGATCAATGACGTCACACGTCCAGCCCCGCCCCCTACAGTTAGAAACACATATGAGGTCACACTTAACCCCTTCAGCGTGTGGTTGTTTGTAAGGAGCACAATACAACAAGAAAGGTCAAGGTGTTGTCGGGCATATTGTAACCAGGCTTTTTTGTGGCATTGGCCAAAATTTAACGACAACTGTATATATGGTGTTGGTGAAAGCCCACAAAAGAGAGTCGGGATTGTATATGTCTACTTTCACCAAATACAATGACATTTGTAAGAAAGAACATCTTAGGCCTCGTACAAACGACCGAGTTTCTCGGCAAAAACCAGTAAGAAGCTTGCTGGGTTTTTTTTTTTGCCGAGGAAACTGGTCGTGTGTACACTTTTCGGCGAGGAAACCGTCGAGGATCTCGTCGGGCCAAAAAAGAAAGCATGTCTTATTTTTCCTTGACGGGAATTGGAAAATTTGGCTCGCCGAGATCCTCTGCGGCTACACAAGGAACTCGACAAGCAAAACGATGTGTTTCGCCCGTCGAGTTCCTCGGACGTGTGTACGAGGCCTTACTTTACATACTGTACTACAAGCAATAACACATAACCACCAAAGTCAAGCAATTAATTAGATATGTACACTAAAATGTTACTCAAATCATAATGAAACTACACAAAACCATATGAAAATGTTTAAGTAAAAAAGCTTTATTACATCATTTATATACAGTATAAAACATGCAACACTGTGTCAACAAAAAAAGGGGCACCAAAAACTCTCTCTTAACTGGATCGGTATATATTGTATCAATATGATAGACTGATGATACAATCTACAATTGGAAGTTTATCCAGTGCTTCTCAACATGTTTTGAGGTTCCATCCACTTCTCAGGAGTATTTCTTAGAGAGTAGAGTATCTACAAAAGAAAATAATTACACCATAAATACATGTACAGTATACGATATCAAAAAACATATATATGTACAATGAGAGGATCAATCTGGTCAAAAGGAAAAGTATAATGGCTTACCCACACCCAGAGAGGAATCCGCAACTGGGGGAATACCAGAACCAAATGTCTACCCGGTAAGTAAGGAAGCAATACTAGCAGTGGAGTAAAGATATATATCTATTTAAAGTATATACCATTTATTTTAATATAATCAAAATTCAGAGACACCACAAAAGTAGGTCTATAGATACCCTACTCAGGGCCAGATTCTCGTAGATCGGCGTATCTTTGCACGGGCGTAGCGTATCCGATTTACATTACGCCTCGGCAACTTAGACGGGCAAGTGCTGTATTCTCAAAGCACTTGCTCCGTAAGTTGCGGCGGCGTAGCGTAAATAGGCCGGTGTAAGCCCGCCTAATTCAAATTTGGAACAGGGGGGCGTGTGTTATGTAAAATAACCATGACCCGACGTGATTGACGTTTTTCACGAACGGCGCATTCACTGTCCGTGGACATATCCCAGTGTGCATTGCTCCAAATATGCCGCAAGGACGTATTGTTTTTGACGTGAACATAAATTACGTCCAGCCCCAATCACGAACGGCTTACGCAAACGACGTAAAATATTCATAATTCGACGCAGGAACGACGTCCATACTTAACATTGGTACGCCGCATGTACGCCACCATATAGCAGGGGCAACTTTACGCCGGGAAAAGCCTAACGTAAACGGCGTATCTGTACTGCGTCGGCCGGGCGTACGTTCGTGAATTTGCGTATCTAGCAGATTTACATATTTCTAGGCGTAAATCAGCATACACGCCCCTAGCGGCCAGCGTAAATATGCAGTTACGATCCGACCGGCGTAAGTCTATTACGCCGGTCGGATCTAATAGAAATCTATGCGTAACTGATTCTAAGAATCAGGCGCATAGATACGACGGCACAAACCGTTGCATCTCCTTTGTGAATCTGGGCCTCAATCTCCACTTCTCCACCTCCAGAGTTGATTGACATCTTCTCTAGTATTTTTCAAGGTAACAACAAAAAAACTCTTCTTTTGTTGGGATTAATCAGCTTGCAAACCATTCTAGGTATAATCATACAAACAATCATTTTCTCTATAGGTAATTCTATTTTGTGTTCTTCCTATGGTCACTTTGTTGCCTCCTTGTTCTTGGGACAGTTCTGGGAATCTAACAGTCAACCGATTCAGCATTTGTTGGTCTCTGAGCATTCTGGTAGGACAGTTACTTCAATGTGATTATATTATATTACATATTAAATGGTGGATGATTTACTTAAGTGTATATGCTGTATGCCTGCTGCTGAATAATATATGTCACTGTGTGATTACAACCCATTCATTAGTCTCCTGAGGAAGTCAATATGGTGAAACATGTAGAGCAGAATTCAGCATTCATGAGTCTCCTGAGGAAGCCAATATGGTGAAAAATGTAGAGCAGAATTCAGCATTCATGAGTCTCCTGAGGAAGCCAATATGGTGAAAAATGTAGAGCAGAATTCAGCATTCATGAGTCTCCTGAGGAAGCCAATATGGTGAAACATGTAGAGCAGAAGTTGCAGTATCTGCTGCACATAAGTATCTTATGTGATGGTTTTTATTATGCCTTGTTTTATGTGATTCATAATAAAATACATTTTTATACTTCCCATATGTAATGTGTGATCGTTGTTTTTGGCCCCTTTAAAGTCCTGCAATTTCCTACTGTTAACAAACCTATTATTTGGGATGTGGTGCCCTTTTGACCCTTCACTGCCTAATCGATTGAATAGGTCTCTATCTATCTAGCTCTACATAATACACACTAAATCTGTTACTGTGTTCCAATCACAGTCCTGGTAACACTTGTTTACATTTTATGGTGTCCCACAAATGGAAGGTATTATGCTGTCATATTTGGGTGGAAGTGGTGTGATTTGAGCCTGCCGCTGTCATGTTCTGGTGGAAGTGGTGGGATCTGAGCCTGCCGCTGTCATATTTGGGTGGAAGTGGTGGTATCTGAGCCTGCCGAAATCATGTTCTGGTGGAAGTGGTGTGATCTGAGCCTGCCGCTGTCATGTTCTGGTGGAAGTGGTGGGATCTGAGCCTGCCGCTATCATGTTCTGGTGGAAGTGGTGTGATCTGAGCCTGCCGCTGTCATGTTCTGGTGGAAGTGGTGGGATCTGAGCCTGCCGCTGTCATGTTCTGGTGGAAGTGGTGTGATCTGAGCCTGCCGCTGTCATGTTCTGGTGGAAGTGGTGGGATCTGAGCCTGCCGCTGTCATGTTCTGGTGGAAGTGGTGGGATCTGAGCCTGCCGCTGTCATATTTGGGTGGAAGTGGTGGTATCTGAGCCTGCCGATATCATGTTCTGGTGGAAGTGGTGTGATCTGAGCCTGTCGCTATCATGTTCTGGTGGAAGTGGTGTGATCTGAGCCTGTCGCTATCATGTTCTGGTGGAAGTGGTGTGATCTGAGCCTGCCGCTGTCATGTTCTGGTGGAAGTGGTGTGATCTGAGCCTGTCGCTATCATGTTCTGGTGGAAGTGGTGTGATCTGAGCCTGCCGCTGTCATGTTCTGGTGGAAGTGGTGTGATCTGAGCCTGTCACTGTCATGTTCTGGTGGAAGCGGTGTGATCTGAGCCTGTCACTGTCATGTTCTGGTGGAAGTGGTGTGATCTGAAGCCTGTCACTGTCATGTTCTTGTGGAAGTGATGGGATCTGAGCCTGACGCTGTCATGTTCTGGTGGACGTGGTGTGATCTGAGCCTGCCGCTGTCATATTTGGGTGGAAGTGGTGGTATCTGAGGCTGCCGCTATCATGTTCTGGTGGAAGTGGTGGGATCTGAGCCTGCCGCTGTCATGTTCTGGTGGAAGTGGTGGGATCTGAGCCTGCCGCTGTCATATTTGGGTGGAAGTGGTGGTATCTGAGCCTGCCGATATCATGTTCTGGTGGAAGTGGTGTGATCTGAGCCTGTCGCTGTCATGTTCTTGTGGAAGTGGTGTGATCTGAGCCTGTCGCTGTCATGTTCTGGTGGAAGTGGTGGGATCTGAGCCTGCCGCTGTCATGTTCTGGTGGAAGTGGTGGGATCTGAGCCTGCCGCTGTCATATTTGGGTGGAAGTGGTGGTATCTGAGCCTGCCGATATCATGTTCTGGTGGAAGTGGTGTGATCTGAGCCTGTCGCTGTCATGTTCTTGTGGAAGTGGTGTGATCTGAGCCTGTCGCTGTCATGTTCTGGTGGAAGTGGTGGGATCTGAGCCTGCCGCTGTCATTTTCTGGTGGACGTGGTGGGATCTGAGCCTGTCATGTTCTTGTGGAAGTGGTGGGATCTGAGCCTGTCATGTTCTTGTGGAAGTGGTGGGATCTGAGCCTGCCGCTGTCATTTTCTGGTAGAAATGGTGGGATCTGAGCCTGCCGCTGTCATTTTCTGGTGGAAGTGGTGGTATCTGAGCCTGCCGCTGTCATATTTGGGTGGAAGTGATGTGATTTGAACCTGCCACTGTCATATTTTGGTTGAATTGGTTGGATCTGCCGCTGTTACAGTGATAACTGCAGTGAAATCTATGTTACTTTCACTGTCCATGTTGGATGTGCAATTCTTTAAAAAGGGGCACAGTTGGTTTAACAGTTGTCAAAGGACAGGTTATTCTAGTCTGCATTTGTCTATACCAAGCTCAACATAACTGCACCCTTACAAAATGAAAAGCATGTTTAATTTAAAACATTTATAGTGACTGATGTCAGACCTCCCACGTCCTTCACATGGCCCTGTGTGCTCTTTCATGAATGGACCTTGAGCATTTCCAATGTAGTTCAGTGCAGTTCATTAACAAGAACAAGTACAGTAAACAGCTCCAGCTGCTGTGTTAAGTGATTGTTGAGAGTATGGGTCCTCAAAAGCCTACAACATGGCGTGGGTGGACAGGGTGAAGGGTATTATGGGAACGTCTATCTTTAATTTAATAAGCTTCCTATTGTAGAGGCAAGTTGCCTGTGCACTAGATGGCTATGCGCCTTTTGTGCACAGAAGCCGAGTCTTGTTCATGGGTACATTCTGAGCCTACGGCTTGACGTGGCTTTAATCATCTTACACCTCTCACGCTAGAGATGTAATGACAACAATAATCCAGGTGGCTCTTTACCCTATCATTGTCATTTTTAACCATTTACCTTTAGATCCTTTGGCTTCGGGGCTTTGCTAGATTTCTAAGAGACAACAGGAACAACATGAATCATATTATTATGAAATTCTGAAACATTAGAGCATACAGGTTAGGTATAATCCTCCCAAACACACATAGACATTCTATCCTGCTTGTTAAATCTCTATGGTTTGGGGGTATACTTATTGGCAATAATTTGTGTCCTGAGAAAACATGGGAAAATGGAGTTGATATACTAAAGGCAGTTGCTCCAAAGCTTAGTAAATGAGGTAAATCTTCAAATTTTTGTTTGCACATGATTGGATGGTGGCTCGTTTGCTAAGATCTGGGGCAACTGCTCTTGCAGAGTAGACACCCCTCGATAAACCTCCCTTATATACACACAACACATACGCACACATGACCATGCACCAAGACAACGAGCCGTGAGGAACCTCCCAGACTCCTCCCACTAAAAAAAGGGGGTGGGGTTATGTGTGTGTGTGTGTGTGGTCTTGCATGTGTGTGCTATGTACAGGCATGCAAGACCACACACACACATAACCCCCCCCCCTCGGTCGGTCGGTTGGTCTGGCAGTCAACCCCCCCCCCCCTCACCCTACCGGCCACCAGCCCCGCACACTTACCCCATCTAGGTCGCAGGCAGCTTCCCCTGTGTCTCCCTCCCCGTCGGGGCCTCCTCCTCTTCAGCAGCCAATATAGTCGCTTCTCCTCTTGTCCAATCGGGCCATAAAACCTGCATCCTGATTGGCCAGGACAAGAAGCAAGAAGACACTAGCGAATATTAATTTGCTATTGTCACACAACTCGGTGGGCTCAGGGTGCAGTGCTCTGCGCCCGGAGACCACCCTTTTTTGAAGCCAATTAGAGTTTCAAACTAATCATGTGCTTAAAAAAAAGAACAACATTGAAATCCATGCTTCCGGCACCCTGTATGGAGCGACCACCACCGTGCAGGACCCTTTTTTTGGTCCGCACTGGGATAGAATCGCATGAGATCTGCGAAACCGATCTGTCATTAACTTTCTACTAAGACCTTATTCCCTCTCCACGTACGTATAAAACTAAGAAAGAGTTTTGCCTTTAGTTGCACTAACCCTAAAAAAAAACTCTGACAAAGCCCCACACACACATTCTTATTGGCTCATTATTGTGATGAACAGCCTAATTGGCCAATAGGAATGTGCAGAAGACAGTAAGGGAAAGGGTATCTTCAGTGCTTCCCTCCAGTGACAGTCTCTTTACCAGGATGTATCGTTGTAACATTTTACTGCTCATTCCAGTACAGTGGAACCTTGGTTTATGAGTAACGCGGTTAACCACTTAAGGACCGGACCAATATGCTGCTAAATGACCCAAGGGGTTTTTACAATTCGGCACTGCGTCGCTTTAACAGACAATTGCGCGGTCGTGCGACGTGGCTCCCAAACAAAATTAGCGTCCTTTTTTCCCCACAAATAGAGCTTTCTTTTGGTGGTATTTGATCACCTCTGCGGTTTTTATTTTTTGCACTATAAACAAAAATAGAGCGACAATTTTGAAAAAAATGCAATATTTTTAACTTTTTGCTATAATAAATACCCCCCAAAAATATATATAAAAAAAAAATTTCCTCAGTTTAGGCCGATACGTATTCTTCTACCTATTTTTGGTAAAGAAAATCGCAATAAGCGTTTATCGATTGGTTTGCGCAATATTTATAGCGTTTACAAAATAGGGGATAGTTTTATTGCATTTTTTTTTTTTTTTTTTTACTACTAATGGCGGCGATCAGTGTTTTTTTTTCGTGACTGCGACATTATGGCGGACACTTCGGACAATTTTGACACATTTTTGGGACCATTGTCATTTTCCCAGCAAAAAATGCATTTAAATTGCATTGTTTATTGTGAAAATGACAGTTGCAGTTTGGGAGTTAACCACAGGGGGCGCTGTAGGATTTGGTGTTCACCTAGTGTGTGTTTACAACTGTAGGGGGGTGTGGCTGTAGGACTGACGTCATCGATCGAGTCTCCCTATAAAAGGGATGACTCGATCGATGCAGCGCCACAGTGAAGCACGGGGAAGCCGTGTTTACATATGGCTCTCCCCGTTCTTCAGCTCCGGGGAGCGATTGCGACGGAGCGGCTATAAACGAATGGTTATTTACATGTAAACACAGGGTCTGCAGGTGAGTCATCTGTACACAACAATAGGGCAGAGCTGGGCAGCATTAGTAGCAGCCCTTCACACCGAGATATCAGGACACAGCACAGGACTAAAACTTCAAGGGAATTTAAACTGGGATAGTTGGCATGTGCGAGGCAGCTGCTTTGGGCCCCACAGCAATGACAGGGCCCAGGGCAGCTTCCCCTTTTGCCCTGCCTTAAAGACGGCCCTGATCGTTGTGACATCTTACTACTCATTCCAGTATTTACAAATCGCCTGGAAAGTTCATTTTTTAGGGGAAATCCCGTGTAACTTCACATAATGGAGACTTTCACAACACAGTCTGATTCATCATTTCATTTTGTTGACAGACTGAAAACAACGAAAAGGAAAAAAAAGGAAATGAAAGCTCTTTAAAAAGACACAAGAACGTTATCTGAGTTTCGCTCAAATGTCTCTATAATGCCAAAGCTAAGAATAAAATAATCCACTGTCAATCAGTGTCAGCGGAACACAGTACAGGAGCCACAGAAATATGTAAACTCCGCTAACAAAGAGCATGCAAATGGTGTAATTATAGCTACTTAAAGGAACATTGTTACAAAACAAAATATCAGTGTAATTTACAGATTTCATGACTCATAAGGGTAGATTCACATACATTTAGATCGGCGCAGCGTATGTGAGATACGCTACGCCGATGTAACTTACTTTTTGATGGTTCGAATCCCCAAATAATTCGCGCCGTAAGTTACGGTGGCGTAGTGTATCTCAAGCGGCGTAACGGCGCGGAATTCAAATTGGCGATTAGGGGGCGTGTTTCATTTAAATGAAGTGCGTCCCCGCGCCGAATGAACTGCGCATGCTCCGTTTCTAAATTTCCTGCTGTGCATTTCGCTAAATGACGTCGCAACAACGTCATTTTTTTAAACTTAGACGTGAATTATGTCCATCCCGATTCACGGACGACTTACGCAAAAAAAAAAAAAAATTTCGACGTGGGAACGACGGCCATACTTAACATGGCAATTCTATCTATACGCCGCAAAATACCAGCTTTAACTATACGCCGGAAAAAGCCGACTAGAGACGACGTAAGAGAATGCGACGGCCGCGCGTACGTTCGTGGATCGTCGGAAAGCTAATTTGCATACCCGACGCGGAAAACGACGAGAACTCCACCCAGCGGACGCCAAAGTATTGCATCTAAGATCCGAAGGCGTACGAAGCCGTACGCCTGTCGGATCGAACCCAGATGCCGTCGTATCTTGGTTTGAGGATTCAAACTAAAGATACGACGCGGGAAATTTGAAGTACTCTGTCTGTGGATCTGCCCCCTACAGCATATGTAAGCTCTGTGATCACCGGCCAGGAACAACTATGCAGCAGGAGAGGACTGGGCTGGGGGCAATGGGGAACTTGGGCTATATGTTGGGCTGATGGCTCTGAGTGGAGATACTTCCACATTCAGACCTCAATCATAGGGTTGCCACATTTTCTTCAAGTCAAACCCGAACACTTTAGAGGCGCACAGTATTTTTTTTTTTTTTTTACAGTATATACTATATATATAATTTGTGACTAAATAACAAGAGTCCCCTCCAGTGGCGGTGCGTCTATAGAGGGCGCCGGAGCGCCGCCCCCTCAGGCTCTCCCACCACCACTGATTACAATAACATAGATTCATGCATTGCATGATTCTATGTTATTGTTGCCGCTGCCGCCGACTATTCAGATGGCCGGATGGTGAGCGCCGGCCACCTGAATAACGGCAGCTGGTTGACTGTGTGGAAGTGCCTATCAGAGCCAGCGAGTACAGCCCTCAGCCCTCGTTGGAAAAACGATCCAAGGTTTTTCCGACGGAAAATCCGATCGTGTGTACGCGGCATAACAGACACTCTCGGCTTAGACAACTGCAGCCAGCAACCCTCCTGGGAAGCCATCGTCCAGTCTGAATAATGTGTCTGGGTTTCAGGTGGTCTGAAACCCGGACACATGATTCAAAACCCAAACTGTCTGGGTGAATCCTGGACAGGTGGCAACCCTATTCAATCAGAGTGAGGACCATCAGGGCCGTCTTTAATATGGTTTGGGCCCTGGGCAAACATTTTTTTTGGGCCCCCCTCCAGCTTATTTTGGGCCTGGCTGGTTCACATGTATGTTTTGGCGGCCCTCATTTGTGCAGGTACAGCAGCCCATTGATTTGAATGGGCTGCCATGCCTTTGTTTCCTGCAGAAAAAAGGTGCATTCAGCATTTTAAAAATACAGTTGCCTTGAAATCCATTCTGCTTTTGCACCATGCTACTTACCTGCAGTTCTTGCAAACACACACGCACTGTGTTTTTAAAAGCGTGACCTAAACGTCTAAAAATGCAGCAAGTTTGACAGTGCGGGAACTGCAGATAAGTCACAGCAGACAGCAGAATGGACAGACAGTGCTGTATTTCAGTGCTTGATGGGCATAGGCGTGCCGTGTGCGCAGCCTATTACATGAGGCATGCGCTTTTCTTTGCAGGAAATGCAGGCATGGCGGCCCATTCAAATGAATAGGCTGCTGTGCCTGCGCAAATGTGGGCCGCCAAAACAAATACATGTGAACCAGCCAGGCCCAAAATAAGCCCATCAAGCAGTTAAATACAGACAGTAATGCCATGTGCTCTGAGGCCTTACTCAGCCTGGACTGCAGGTCTGGTCTGTGATTTAAAGAGTTCCTCTATTTTACACATGGCATGGCATGGGGTCCCATGGTGCTAAAGCAGAATGGACAGACGGTGCTGTGACCACCATGCCATGCCATGTGTAAAATAGAGGAACTTTTTAAAACACTGACCAGACCTGCAGTGAATCATCAAATATTATAAAGACTTTGGGCACACTGTACAGAAAACTTCTATATACAATATAGATTAGCAAACAGTGACATACCTTGAGGAGCAGGACATGAAGTCAGCCTCGGGAAGAGCAAACTGGGGATGTTATAAAATCACATTCTAATTCACTTTTATATACAAGCAGCACCCAGTGGCAGGAAGGGAGAAGTGCACGTCTAAAGGGAAGCCAGGGGTGCTGTACATTTTAAAACACTGGGAAGGGAAGCAGTACTGTCACTGGCTGCGTGCCGCTGATGATTTTCAGCCTGATTTGTGGGCAGCACAGGGGCTTAATGGGCGGCAGGGATCAGGAATTATGGGGCCACTTACACAGCTTCAGGCATGGGCTCCCTGGAGCAGAGAACGAGGGGGGGTGCTGCCGCCTGAAATTGAGAAGCAGGGGGGCTGCCGCGAATTTAGAAGCGGGGGGCCCTTTACAAAAAAGAAATAAAGAAATAAAGAAAAATATATATAAAAAAAGGGGTGTAGCCATCCGGGGCCCTGGGGACCTCTGGGCCCTTTAATAAAAAGAAAAAAAGAAATAAAAATATATATAAAATATATATATATATATATATATATATATATATTTAAAAAGGGGGTTGCCATCTGGGGCCCTGGGGACCTCTGGGTCCTTTAATATTTTTTTTTTTATAAAAATAAATTACAAAAAAAAGGGGGTTGCCATCCGAGACCTCTGGGCCCTATAATAAAAAAATATATATAAAAAAGAAACATTTATTAAAAAAAAGGGGGGGTTGCCATCCAGGGCCCTGGAGACCTCTGGGCCCTTTGATAAAAAATAAATAAAAAAAACATATAAACAAAAATAAACATTTATAAAAAAAAATAAAAAAGGGTGTTTGCCACACATGGGGCCCTGGGGACCTCTGAGCCCTTTAATAAAAAAATATATATATATATATATAAAAAAAAGAAATAAAAAGAAAAAAAAGTAATAAAATATGAAAAAAAAAAAAAAAATATATATATATATATATATATATATATATATATATATATATATATATATATATATATATATATATATATATATATATATATATATATATATATATATAAAATAAAGAAATATATAAAAAAAAATGTTTTTTATAGAAAAAGGGGGGTTGTCATCCGGGGCCCTGGGGAACTACGGGCCCCTGGGGACCCCCAGACCTCTAAAAAAAATTGTCCCTTTAATAAAAAATAAAATAAAAATATATAAAAAAAAAAATTTTTTATTTAAAAATAAATAAAAAAAGGAGGGTTGCCATCTTAATAAAAAAAACTCTAAAAATAAAAAAAATGGCCCTTTAATAAAAAATAAAATAAAAATATATTAAAAAAATATATTTTTTTTATTAAAAAAAAAAAAGGGGGGGGTTGCCATCTGGGGCCCCAACAGTGACAGGGCCCTGGGCACTATTTTTTTTCAAAGGGGGTTGCTTTGGGCCCCCAACAGTGACAGGGCCCTGGGCAGCTGCCCCATTTGCCCTGTGGTAAAGACGGCCCTGAGGACCATATTCCATGACAGCCGATGGGTTTTATATAGTTATGTGCTCCCTGTTCAGACCTGTGATCATGGCTCCTGGCAGAGGGAAAATATCACTGTATTACCTTCCTGTATGACTCTGAGATGACAAGTGAAGAGATGCCGAGAGATAAAGAGAAGTCAAAACTGGAAGAATGCGAAACGGTAAAATGTTGCGCTCATTTGTTAACCATTTCCCGGGGCCTTTTTCCTCCCTTAACCCCTCCGAGTACCAGAACTTTTTTCTTTCATTAAATTTTTTTTTTCTCATTTCCAAACATTATATCCTTTAGCATAGCCAACCCTAGTTACATTGCAAACCCTGCTTGGTCATTTTTACCTACAAGTATAATAAGGATTAGCTGTAGGTAAAATGAATACAGTGGAACCTCGGATTGCGAGTAATGCGTTTAACGAGTGTTTCGCAATACAAGTGTTGTGTCGCAAAACGAGCAGGATTCAAGCCTCTGCGGTGTGCAGTACAGCATTTGGCCAGAGGTGCAGGGGCGCCAGTGACACGGAGGCATTCGTGGCCGTTCGGAGACACTCAGAAATACTCTGTTCCCGAGTGTTTCAGAGCCCTTCCGAGGGTTTCTGACTACATCTGAACTATTAGCCAGATTCAGGTACAGTTACAACGGCGTATCAGTAGATACGCCGTCGTAACTCCGAATCCGCGCCGTCATATATTTAAGCGTATGCTCAAACTGAGATACGCTTAAATATTGCTAAGATATGACCGACGTAAGTCTCCTACGCCGTCGTATCTTAACTGCATATTTATGCTGGCCGCTAGGGGTGTGTACGCTGATTTACGCGTAGAATATGTAAATCAGCTAGATACGCCTATTCACAAACGTACGCCCGGCCATCGCAGTAAAGATACGCCGTTTCTGTAAGGTGTTTTCAGGCGTAAAGATAAACCACCAAAAAGATGGCACAGCCAATGTTAAGTATGGACGTCGGACAGCCGTCAAATTTTTTCACGTTTTACGTCGTTTGCGTAACTCGTCCGTGAATGGGGCTGGGCGTAAGTTACGTTCACGCCGAAAGCATTGACTTTTTGCGACGTGATTTGGAGCATGCGCACTGGGATACGTCCACGGACGGCGCATGCGCCGTTCGTTCGAACCGTTATTTACGTGAGGTCACAAATAATTTCCATAAAACACGCCCTCCTCTTCCACATTTGATTTAGGCGGGCTTACGCCGGCCAATTTACGCTACGCCGCCGCAACTTAAGGAGCAAGTGCTTTGTGAATACTGCACTTGCCTCTCTAACTTGTGGCGCCGTAACCTAAATAACATACATTACGCCCGCACAAAGTTATGCCGCCGTACGTGAATCTACCTATATGAGTATTTCTGAGTCTCTCCGGGTCTCTCCGGCGCCCCCCTACCTCGGGCTATATGCGGTATTGTATGCAATAGAAGTCAATGCAGAACGAATTATCTTTGTTTTCATTGACTTCTATGGGAAAACTCACTTTGATATGCAAGTGCTTTGGATTACAAGCATTCTCCTTATGCTCGTACTCCAAGGTTCCACTGTATCTCCTAAACGTGCGCCGTTTAGGAGATATTCACCTTGCATGCAGCCAGTGACATCACCAGCACATGTGCTCTGAAGGTCCGGCTGAAGATTCACCTTGCAGGAACTTCAGATCTTCGAGCCACAACCATGGGCTCCCTCCCGGAAAAAGGAAGACCTGGAGAAACATGTCAGCTTACTCAGCGGTGACATTACAGCGCTGGAGGGCTTCGTTCCAAGGTAAGTATTTCGCAATGTGCTAGTATGCGATGCCTACCAGCACAATATGCCATTGTTTGCAGGGGTTTTTTTTGTTTGTTTTTTGCAACATCCGCGGTTCACAACCACTTTAAGATAAGATCAGGGCAGGTTGACAAGTGCACAAGTTAGCAGGACAGCAACTTATTTACAGCTCTACAGTCATTAAAATTCCAGATGACTGCCTTCATTTTTGTGAGCATTTGATACATACATATATCTATCTATAGGCTTTTTTTCAGCTGGAATTGGTTCAGGTTGCACATCCCTGAACTCTGCATTACATACATCCCTCGAACTCTGCAGGTAGCGCATCCTGGGAGGAGGGAGGTTTTGGATGTGGTTGAGTTCCTTCACCTATTTTCTGAGAAAAAAAGCCCTGTACATATATATATATATATATATATATATATATATATATATATATATATATATAAATATATATTAGGCCTGTGGAAATGAAAAATGTATTCCTCCATTAATCGTAAATTTTTTTGATCGATCAAATTTTTTTTTATCGGTACCAGTGGTGCAATAGATCGTAAATGATCCGTGATCCGAACGGGTCACCATATGCGGATCGGCACACCACGCAAAAAATGTATGTGCGTTATAATTAATCGAAATTAGTCGATTAACCGATTAAAAAAAAAAATTGATCAATCGAACACGAAATTTTTAATCAGTAACAGCCCTAATATATATATATATATATATATATATATATATATATATATATACAGTGCCTTGCGAAAGTATTCGGCCCCCTTGAACTTTGCGACCTTTTGCCACATTTCAGGCTTCAAACATAAAGATATAAAACTGTAATTTTTTTTTTGAAGAATCAACAACAAGTGGGACACAATCATGAAGTGGAACGAAATTTATTGGATATTTCAAACTTTTTAAACAAATAAAAAACTGAAAAATTGGGCGTGCAAAATTATTCAGCCCCTTTACTTTCAGTGCAGCAAACTCTCTCCAGAAGTTCAGTGAGGATCTCCGAATGATCCAATGTTGACCTAAATGACGAATGATGATAAATAGAATCCACCTGTGTGTAATCAAGTCTCCGTATAAATGCACCTGCACTGTGATAGTCTCAGAGGTCCGTTTAAAGCGCATGAAGAACAAGGAACACACCAGGCAGGTCCGAGATACTGTTGTGGAGAAGTTTAAAGCCGGATTTGGATACAAAAAGATTTCTCAAGCTTTAAACATCCCAAGGAGCACTGTGCAAGCGATAATATTGAAATGGAAGGCGTATCAGACCACTGCAAATCTACGAAGACCTGGCGGTCCCTCTAAACTTTCAGCTCATACAAGGAGAAGACTGATCAGAGATGCAGCCAAGAGGCCCATGATCACTCTGGATGAACTGATCTACAGCTGAGGTGGGAGACTCTGTCCATAGGACTGCACAAATCTGGTCTTTATGGAAGAGTGGCAAGAAGAAAGCCATTTCTTAACGATATCCATAAAAAGTGTAGTTTAAAGTTTGCCACAAGCCACCTGGGAGACACACCAAACATGTGGAAGAAGGTGCTCTGGTCAGATGAAACCAAAATTGAACTTTTTGGCAACAATGCAAAACGTTATGTTTGGCGTAAAAGCAACACAGCTCATCACCCTGAACACACCATCCCCACTGTGAAACATGGTGGTGGCAGAATCATGGTTTGGGCCTGCTTTTCTTCAGCAGGGACAGGGAAGATGGTTAAAATTGATGGGAAGATGGATGGAGCCAAATCAGGGCCGTTTGAAGGAATTTGGGGGCCCCAAGCAAATTGGACATGGAGGCCCCCCAACCCTCCCCGCACGCAAAGCCTACATGAACCACAGCATAGCGATACAGTTTAAGTTCACCCACACCCTTCCTGTGTCCTTACTCCCCTCCCTGTGTGTTTCTTACTCCCCTCCCTGTGTCCTTCTTTCTCCCCTCCCCCCGTGTCCTTCTTACTCCCCCTCCCCCTCCCTGTGTCCTTCTTACTCCCCCTCCCCCTCCCTCAAACCAATCAATAAACGCTTATTGGGATTTTTTACCAAAAATATGTAGCAGAACATATATTGGCCTAAATTGATGAAGAAATGTTTTATAGCAGAAAGTAAAAAAAAAAAAAAAAAATTTTGTTGTTGTTTATAGCACAAACAATTAAAACCGCAGAGGTGATCAAATACCACCAAAAGAAATCTCCATTTGTGAAGATGACAGGGATGGGTAGGTGTTAGGAAGCTGTCAGGGAGGATGAAGATTACAGGGGGTGGTAGGAAGATGACATGGGTGGGTGGTAGAAAGCTGACAGGGGTGGGTGGTAGGAAGCTGACAGGGAGGATGGAGATGACAGGGGTGGGTGGTAGGAAGGTGACAGGGAGGATGGAGATGACAGGGGTGGGTGGTAGGAAGCCGACAGGGAGGATGAAGATGACCGGAGTGGGTGGTAGGAAGGTGACAGGGAGGATGGAGATGACAGGGGTGGGTGGTAGGAAGCTGACAGGGGTGGGTGGTAGGAAGCTGACAGGGAGGATGGAGATGACAGGGGTGGGTGGTAGGAAGGTGACAGGGAGGATGGAGATGACAGGGGTGGGTGGTAGGAAGGTAAAAGGGAGGATGGAGATGACAGAGGTGGGTGGTAGGAAGGTGACAGGGAGGATGGAGATGACAGAGGTGGGTGGTAGGAAGGTGACAGGGAGGATGGAGATGACAGAGGTGGGTGGTAGGAAGGTGACAGGGAGGATGGAGATGACAGAGGTGGGTGGTAGGAAGGTGACAGGGAGGATGGAGATGACAGAGGTGGGTGGTAGAAAGGTGACAGGGAGGATGGAGATGACAGAGGTGGGTGGTAGGAAGGTGACAGGGAGGATGGAGATGACAGGGGTGGGTGGTAGGAAGGTGAAAGGGAGGATGGAGATGACAGAGGTGGGTGGTAGGAAGCTGACAGGGGTGGGTGGTATGTATGTATGACAGGCCTCAGAGATAGGGTGGTGGGATCATCATGCTCCTCGTCATCCCCCTGTTCCTGGCATCCCACTGGGATGACAAGGAGCATGATGATGACAGGCGACAGTAGGTGGCATTACAGCATTAGGGCTGTGTGTGAGGTCATCACGGGCAGCTGGTAGCAGGGATGTTGGGGCGCCCCTGTTCAGGGTGTGACGTCACGGGAATCGGATGCTGTCAGTGTCAGCAAGAATGCACAGTACCTTGAGATTGATGATCGCGCTGCTGCAGGTGACAGGTCTTTCACACAACGGCCGTCCACCCTGGAGGAGAAGTCAAAGAGCTGCTCGGCATTATCCGCGCTCTGCACATGGTACTTAGGAGATTCGCAGAGCGCGGGAGAAGGGGAGGAGCCGAGGACAGGCCCGTCGCTACAAGGCAGGCAAACCAAGCAATTGCTTGGGGCCCCGAGCTGGCCTGGGGCCCCCAAGCAGACCCCTTGCCGTGCTAAGCTTTCTATATGCTACAGCCGCCTGAGCGCTCTTTAGAGAGCCTGCAGCACTGCTGCCTCGAGTCGTCCCTTCTCTGTAGCATTGCTGAGCTCTTCTTCCTTCCTCCTGTCAGTCCGGACTCCAGTTTCCTGTTCCCGGTTGGACTGAGAGGAAGTGCACACTGAGTGCTCACTTCCTACCAGTCCGGCCGTGAACAGGAAACGGAATCTCCTGCCGCGCGGTACGGACCCGGTATGGAGGGGGGGCTCGGGGGGAGTAAAAAGAACATAAGGATGGGGGGGGAGTAAAAAAAACATGGGGAGGAGGGCTTTGCGTGTGTGGGTGCGGGGGGTGGGGGGTTTTGGGGGGCCTCCATGTCCATTTTGCTTGGAGCCCTCAAGTTCCTTCAAACGGCCCTGGCCGAGGAGCACATAGATCTTTCATCCACTGATGAAACAACAATTGGATGATCGAGGTTACAACAAGCTCCCAGCGCCTCCTCCTCTTCCTCCACAGAACTGCGCGGCGGCAAGGACTACTGCTACTGTACACTGTTAAACATTTGACTGAGTGCAGGGGGAGACGGGGAGTGGAGAGGGCGGAACGGGATGGCGGGCACTTATAGCAATCGGCTGCTGGGGGGCCCCCTGGCCAGCTCGGGGCCCCAAGCAATTGCTTGCTTTGCCTGTCCTGTTCCGACGGGCCTGAGCCAAATACAGGACCATTCTGGAAGAAAACCTGATGGAGTCTGCAAAAGACCTGAGACTGGGACGGAGATTTGTCTTCCAACAAGACAATGATCCAAAACATAAAGCAAAATCTACAATGGAATGGTTCACAAATAAACATATCCAGGTGTTAGAATGGCCAAGTCAAAGTCCAGACCTGAATCCAATCGAGAATCTGTGGAAAGAACTGAAAACTGCTGTTCACAAACGCTCTCCATCCAACCTCACTGAGCTCGAGCGGTTTTGCAAGGAGGAATGGGCAAAAATTTCAGTCTCTCGATGTGCAAAACTGATAGAGACATACCCCAAGCGACTTACAGCTGTAATCGCAGCAAAAGGTGGCGCTACAAAGTATTAATTTAAGGGGGCTGAATAATTTTGCATGCCCAATTTTTCAGTTTTTTATTTGTTAAGAAAGTTTGAAATATCCAATAAATTTCGTTCCACTTCATGATTGTGTCCCACTTGTTGTTGATTCTTCAAAAAAATTTACAGTTTTATATCTTTATGTTTGAAGCCTGAAATGTGGCAAAAGGTCGCAAAGTTCAAGGGGTATAGATAGATCTACTTTAGGCACATGTTTTAGAGGATGGACCCTACTATGTACCCATACATGTATTATTGTATGTTTTTTAGAATGTATTTATGTGTACTTTATAATGGTTTGTAATCTTAAAGATGTCTTTGTAAAGTCTGTAAAAGTCTTTTTTTATGTGGAAAACAATAAAAACAATTTAAACAAAACCCAACTACGATGAAAGAGACAAGGCTACTTTCTCTTGAAGCAAATATAAGACTTAAATACCGCCCATAAATTACACTTAGGCCTCGTACACACGACCGAACATGTCCGCTGAAACCGGTCGTGTGTAGGGCCGACCGGACAATTTTCCGGCCGACCGGACAGGTTTCCAGTGGACAACTGTTTCTTAGCATGCTAAGAAACATGTCCGCTGGAACCATGTCTGCCGGACATGTCCGATGGTCAGTATGACTCATCGGACATGTCCGCTGGCCCGAGAACCCGCGCATGACGTTGAATTGATTCGACGCATGCGTGGAAGCATTGAACATCCGCGTCAGAGAACGTCGGTGTCGTATACGTCACCGCGTTCTCTGTCCGCTGGGATTTTGGTTTGATGGTGTGGCGGACCGTTTTCATCGGACAGATCCGGTCGTGTGTACGCGGCCTTAGAATCAGTCCTTCAACTCTGGCTACCAAATTCTAAAGGACAAAGTATCACAACAGAGCTAATCAGAGAGGCCCGGAGCAAAGAGCAGCAGGACATAGGCGGAGGGCCGGCCATGACAGGGTTAAAGAAAAGCCCTGCTCTGGCCGGGGGGAGGGCTCAGTAAGGAAGGAGAGCAGTGGGAGGGAGGTTATATATTTCCCCTCCCACGCTTCCCGGGTAACACACGAGGGGAGAATTTTCTGCTGGGGACTTGCTGCTCTGCCAGACTTAGAAAGGGGTGAGGTAGGCTGCTACTGGGGACATTTCCTGCCGTTTTTGTAGCGTTTTAGACCAGCGCTGCTGGGGGAAGCCAGGCTCTGCCAGAAATCCAAAAAAAAAAAAAAAAACGAGCCCCGCTAGGCCGCAGCCGGGGAATAAATTTTGCCACATCCATCGGCCTGCACCATGGCTGGGGTCGAGGCTATGCTCGCCCAGCTCAGGCAGGAGGCGGATCGCCGCGGTGAGGGGTGGCTGCAGTCTATGCTGGGGCCGCTCCTCCCGCCCGGGGACACGGAACATGATTCACCCGTTCGGGGGGGGTGGGGGGGGCACCCCGCGAGCGGGGGGGCGCATACTGCCACCCAGGACAGCCAGCGAGTCACCCATCCGGGGGGAGGGGGACACCCCGCGATCCAGGGTGTCCCGGCCTCCGGCACGTTATTCCCCGGGACCGTCCACCCGGTCCCACAGGAGAGGGGGTAGCCCCATCCGGGCCCACCCGCAAAACGGACAGCGTCGGCGGCGGGGGGGCGCCAGGAGAAGGCCACCGATCGGCAGCGGGGAACAGGGAGGGGGCGGCCAGGGGGCTCCAATGCGGCGGCCAGGTCCGCTCGGCGAGATGATCGGAGGGATGCGGGCTCCAACCCCGGTTTTGCACCGGAGGGCCGAGAGCCTCGGCAAAACACATCTGTCCCTGCGGTGGCTAGCTCTGCAGCATCCGCGGCTAGCCACCTCCAATCCAGCCCCGTGGTGAGGGAGCGAGGGGGAGGGGAAGACGGCAGAGTGTCCGAGGCGCCACGAAAAGCTACGCGGAAGTCGGGGCACGGGTCCAGGGCGCGCAGCGAGAGTGAGTCCAGCTCTGGGCCCGCGGCTCCCAGGCCCGAGTCGCCTGGTGGGCTTTCATCTGGTGAGGAGGGTCGGCATGGAGATCGATCGGAAGGGGAGCTGTCGGAGGAGGAAGTCGTGCCCAGGACGGAGGTCGCAGCGCGGGAGCCTAGCCGGACGGCTGGTGGGATTGCTTCCAGACAGCCCGGTGAGTCGTTTTTGGCTTTTCCTTCTACTTTACAAAATGTGGGGGTGTTAACGGGGGGACGGGGGGGGGGTCCCCGTAGTCGAGTGGGGGTGCCCGCAGGGGTGAGTAGTGGTGATTCTGGTGCGCTGGGGGAACAGTCGAGAGAGGATGCGGGTTTGCACCGGTTCCTGGCGGGTCTGGAGACGTTGGTTAGCCAGCTGAAGGGTGGGGTCAGCCCCGCCGTCAGCCCAGCGGCGGCATGGGGAACGGCGGGTGGATCCGGGGTTACGGCGCCTGCAGTAGCGGTCGCCGTGCCGGGGGCTGTGGTGCCCGGGGACAAGGGACAAGAGGTAGGGGCAGTGGCGGCAGGTGCCGTGGTGCCTCCTACGGAAAAGGGGGATGCGGGGGTCGACTCCGCGAAGAAGAGAGAGTTGGTCTGGTTGGCGGACGCGGCTAAAGGGGAGGTTTACACGTGTTGGGAGGCACCGCTGGGTTCGCATTTGAAGCCGGAGGTGCGGGAAAAGATTTGGAAGAGTGAATATGTAGAGATATTCGCGTTGCTTCCGCTGGAAAAGTTTAACCTGGATAGGGTTAAGCCGGAAGAGTCCAAGAAAGAGGACGAGGAGAAGAGGAGGTATAGGCTTATACCTAGGACTTTTGCGAATTGGTCGCAGGCCTACTCGATCATGGCGAGCGTGATCGGTGAGAAAAACCCTGAACATTGTTCGGCGCTTTTCAGTTACCAAGAGGCGATCAGCGAGGCCTACCGGTGTTACGGGGGCACGGGGTGGCTCCGGTATGATGAGCAGTTCCGGCAACGCCGGGCTATCAGGCCGGATATTAGGTGGGACACTAAGGACATTGGCCTTTGGATGCGGCTTATGTCGGCCCCACGGACGTCCACGCCGTTTTTTCAGGGGGGGGGCGGTGGGCGTTTTAAGCAAGGCAAGGGACGTCCCGGAGATTCTTCAAGTAAGAGGGAGGACTCCGGTGATGGTGGAAAGGATGCGACCGTTTCTCGGTAGATATCCTGACAGGGCGGCCGCCCTGTCGTTGGAAAGGGGATTCTCGGTGGGTTTTAACATTCCGTGCTCTTTGGCCGTGGTCCCCCCGGTGGCTAAGAATTTGCGTTCCGCGTTACAACACCCGGATGTGGTTTCAGAGAAACTGCGGAAGGAAGTGGCGTTGGGCCGTATGGGGGGCCCATTTGTCTCGCCTCCCTTGGACGACTTGGTGGTTTCCCCGTTGGGGGTGGTGCCGAAGAAGGAGCCGAACAAATTTCGGCTTATTCATCATTTGTCGTTTCCAAAGGGGGGGGTCTGTGAACGACGCCATCAGCATGGAGGAGTGTACGGTGAGTTACACCTCTTTTGATGCTGCGGTGGGCTGGGTCAGGCGGTATGGCCGGGGGGCCTTGATGGCCAAGTCGGACATTGAGGCGGCGTTTAGGCTCCTGCCGGTCCACCCAGATAGTTTCAGGCTCTTGGGCTGCCATTGGGGTGGGGAGTTCTACGTAGACAAGTGTCTGCCGATGGGCTGTTCCATTTCCTGCGCGCTGTTTGAATGGTTTAGTTCATTCCTGGAGTGGGATGTGTCCGGCGTAAGCTCCGTGATCCACTACCTGGACGACTTTCTCTGTGTTGGGCCGGCGGGGTCGCGGATTTGCGCAGTGTTGTTGGCCACGTTGGAGCACGTGGCGGAGCGATTTGGGGTGCCGCTGGCACCCGAGAAAACGGAAGGACCGAGATCGGTCATCCAATTCTTGGGCATCGTGATTGACTCGGAAAGGATGGAATGTAGGTTACCGCTGGACAAGTTGGTGGGCCTCAAGGCCGAGATTCAGGAGATGGTGGGCTTGCGGAAGGTGCAACTCCGAGCGCTTCAGTCGCTCCTGGGGAAGCTAAATTTTGCTTGCCGCATTCTCCCCATGGGGAGGGTCTTTTGCAGGCGCCTTTCGGCGGCCACAGCGGGCGTCAGGTCGCCCAGGCACTATGTGCGACTGGGGAAGGAACATAGGGAGGATTTGTTGGTATGGCACTCCTTTTTGGACTCCTTCAACGGCAGGGCCTTGTGGATGTCCGGCCCGGTTAGCAACTTTGACATGGAGTTGTTCACAGATGCGGCCGGTGGCGCAGGTTTTGGGGCATATTTTCAAGGGCAATGGAGTGCGGGCTCTTGGCTTTCTTACTTGCTGTCTTTCAGGTGCGGGACAGGGACTGGTATGGATAATGGGCCACTCCTTCGTGCGTAGGGGGGCTGCGAGAGCGGATATGCGGCCGAACGGTCGCCAACTGGGGGTCCCAAGACAGGAAGCGATGGTGCGGTGGTTGGGATTCCCGGGGATGTTGTGGAGCAGGGTGGTGCCAGAAGTGCACAAGTTTGCACGCTTGGATCGACCGCCGGACGTTTTGTTGATCCATGCGGGGGGCAACGACTTGGGGGTGCGTTCTATGTTGGATGTTGCACGAGACATCAAGTTTGATTTCTTGAGGATTCGCATGTCCTACCCGGAAACGGTAGTGATATGGTCTGATATTGTGGGAAGGTCTTCATGGCGGATGGCTAGATCATGGGAAGGTGTGAACAGGGCCAGGAGAAAGATTAATCGGGACGTGGCTAAATTTGTGATTCGGAACGGCGGGTTGGTGGTTAGACACCCTGAGTTGGAGGTGGATACGTGGAGGTATCAGCTGAGAGATGGAGTTCATTTGACCGACGTGGGGATTGACATGTGGGTGTTGGGCCTACAGGACGGGATACAGCGAGCATTGAGGGTGTGGAGGTGCGCCCAAAGGTAAGGAGTTACCTTTGGGTGCTGGTGTTTTGGACTTTGCAGGAGAAGAAATTACCCTGAAGTGGATGCCATTACCCAGAGGTGGTATGGGTTCTGAAGGGGCTGTTAGTCCAGTCTACCAAGGTGTAGCTGACAAGTGGTTAATGGGGGCACTGCGGTCAGTTGGTCGTCTTTGAGTCAGTTTTTCGGCTTGAGGCCTAAGACCAGAGTTAGGTACAGCAGTGCTCATAAAACGTTTTAGAATGGTTACAAGTGTGTTAATGTGCCTGCAAAGTCCAGCACCAGCAGGGTTAAAAATATTGTATCTCAGGTCTAATAAAGGTTATGTGTGAAAATGTTATTTAATGTTATTTAATATTTAAAAGGTTATTTAAAATAAATGGAGGCTGCTACGGCCAGTTTTTACTCCAAAGATTACAGTAGTGGTGTCAGTTATTTATTTATTAAGGTAAAGGTTGAGTAAAAATGTGGGTCTTAGCAGATAAGGGGTTAATGTATTTATACCATAGTCATGCAGCAGAACAGAAGGGACATGTTTTATAAGAACTCAAATTTACAGTACATGCATCAAGGAAGTGGAAGTGAAGTTATTTGTGGATTTGTTCTTGGAACTCTTTGTGGAGAAAATTATGTCTGCAGTTAGTTATTACATTTCTATACCAAAGCAGCAAGCTCCTTTAGCTTATTAGCAAGAAGTTGAGGCCAGGGCCAAAATTGGAAACTTTCAGGCTGGGTTCACACTATTGCGAAGTCACAATAGCAGGAGATTTTGACCAGCTCCCTATGGAGTCGGTTCACACATCTCCGGAGTGGCTCCGGTGCGAATTTGCACAGGGGTCCTGTGCATCTTTTGGTCCATTTCAGGTCCGAAATTCTGACAAAAATTTGGGGTGAAATTGGACCTGAAACAGGGAACGAGGACGCACCGGACCCCTGCTGTGACCCGCAATCGAAGATAGTGTGAACCCAGCCTCAGCCTTGACTGTTTGTGCCCTCCGGGAGGACTATGGGCTATGGAGACCCTTTTGGATTACAACCCAACAAAGACAGAATTGGGACTCTATAGAAAAAAGTATTGAGAGGGAGTTTCATGTAACGCAGCAATATAAGAAGTAGAACTTTGAGCTACCTAAGGTCCTGAACATCAACACCAGCCTTCCTTGGTCTGCTTTTCCACATGTCTCTTTCAAAAGAAACGCTGAAAAAACCCATGACAACAGAGCCAGGAACAATGTATAGATATAAGGAATATATATACCGTATTTATCGGTGTATGTGAACCCTAACTTTAGGAGGGAAGTTTAGGGGAAAAAAATTCCACAGACCCTTTTTCTATGCACGATACATAGCCCTATATCCCTGCATGGTACACAGCCCCCTTTCCCTGCATGGTACACACCCCCCTTTCCCTGCATGGTACACAGCGCCCTTTCCCTGCATGGTAAACAGCCCCCTTTCCCTGCATGGTACACAGCCCCCTTTCTCTGCACGGTACACAGCCCCCTTTCCCTGCATGGTACACAGCCCCCTTTCCCTGCACGATACACAGCCCCCTTTCCCTGCACGGTACACAGCCCCCTTTCCCTGCACGGTACACAGCCCCCTTTCCCTACACGGTATACAGCCCCCTTTCCCTGCATGGTACACAGCCCCCTTTCCCTGCACAGTACACAGCCCCATTTTCCCTGCATGGTACACAGCCCCCTTTCCCTGCATGGTACACAGCCCCCTTTCCCTGCACGGTACACAGCCCCCTTTCCCTGCATGGTACACAGTTACCCTCCCCTTCTTAACTTTAAAGTATGCTGACAGCGCTGTTCCAGGGCCAGGAGAGGCAGGCCAGCGGGCCGGACACCCCCCCCCCCATGGGTGGCACCGGGGCGGACCGCCCAATCCCTGCACCCCTGTTGGTAAAAAATAAATAAAAAAATTGGCGTATAACACGCAGGCACAGTTTACCTTCTATTCTCAGGGGGGAAAAGTGTCTGTTATACGCCAATAAATACAGTATATATATCCGTAGGCAGTAGGCCAGTAGCTATAATTTACTGAATGGCTTTTCATTGTTTAACTGTAAAGAATGGTCAGCTCAGCTTTCACATGGAATAAAATATGCCTTAAAATTGAGAATACAATTACCGGTAGGTAAAAGCGTTGCTCCAGGTAACAATTTCCTCTTAGACACTATAACCATTTTTATGACATAAGAGCATTAAATGGCAGAAGAAACAATGCACTGTAAACTAATATCTAGGTAATGACTATCATCTGGTGTAAAGGAAGTAATTTCAGACATACTGAGAAACTCATACCACTATAAATTCATATCATTGGAGATGGTGACATACCTTCTGAATTTACAGACAGTAACTAAAAAAGATCTCAACAGTTTGCCATGATCTTCCAGCCTTACAAGATGAACAACCTCGTTCACAAAGGTCCATTAAAGTCTAAAGTACAGCCAGACGAAACTGCTTACATTCCGCAGCCATGGCAAATTTGATGCGGCATGTCGAGGGCACATATCGCACAATAGCTATTCCCTGATGAAGCCAAAAATTTGCCAGTCAAACATGTTGGGCTGTTTGTTCCTTTTGGGTTTTTTATTTGATTTGGTGTTCTTTTTGTTCAGTTTAGATGGCAGGGCTGGACTGGGACAAAAATTTTGCCCTGGACTTCATCCAGACCGGCCCACTGACAGGTTTCTCCAATGTGGGCCGCTGGACAGAGAGAGGAGCTGAACGCTGCGGGGAGAGAGAGGAGGTGAACGCTGCAGGGAGGGAGAGGAGGTGAACGCTGCGGGGAGGGAGAGCGGAGGTGAGCGCTGCGGGGAGAGAGAAGAGGTGAGCGCTGCGGGGATGGAGAGGAGGTGAGCGCTGCGGGGAAGGAGAGGAGGTGAGCGCTGCGGGGAGAGAGAGGAGGTGAGAGCTGTGGGGAGGGAGAGGAGGTGAGAGCTGTGGGGAGGGAGAGGAGGTGAGCGCTGCGGGGAGGGAGAGGAGGTGAGCGCTGCGGGGAGGGAGAGGAGGTGAGCGCTGCGGGGAGGGAGAGGAGGTGAGCGCTGCGGGGAGGGAGAGGAGGTGAGCGCTGTGGAGAGAGAGAGGAGGTGAGCGCTGCGGGGAGAGAGAGGAGGTGAGCGCTGCGGGGAGGGAGAGGAGGTGAGCGCTGCGGGGAGGGAGAGGAGGCAAACGCTGCAATCACGTCGGGTCACCAAGAATTTACATAAAACACGCCCCCTCATCCGCATTTGAATTACGCGCGCTTACGCCGGCCCCATTTACGCTACGCCGCCGTAACTTAGAAGGCAAGTGCTTTGTGCATACAGCACTTGCCTCTCTAACTTATGGCGGCGTAGCGTAAATACGATACGCTGTGCCGCCGTAACAATGCGCACCCCTACCTGAATCTAGCCCTTTGTATATAATGGAATAAAGATTGCCTTAGGCTGGCCATACATTATACAATTTTCTTAATCAAATTTCCTTAGATTTACTTTCAACTATGTAGTGCAAGGTCCCGCCTCATTGCATACAAATTGAAAGTGTTTAGGTTTGACCTCATATTACATGGTTTTGGTAATTCTAAAGGAATATTGTACAAGAAAATTGTAAAATGTATGGCCAGCCTATCGCTGATGGGAAGGGACATTGCATAAAAGCAATGCCTGTCATGCCTTTTATGTGATAATAATATAATATAACCATAAGACCTAGATAGCTTAGATCACCTTACTTGGAATTACATAAACTTCATAATCAAAGGGCCCTATTTTTTAAGTCAGAGAAAACCTGTCTGGTAGCCTGCCAATACACGATTCCAGTCCTGGCCAGTTCCTGCTGAACTGGCCAAAATTCGAACCGTCTATGGCCAGCCTTACTCTGCAGAGTTACTAATTAGAATGTAGAGCCTGCATATGTATTTAGCGAATATGGTTACCTTAAAGCGGAGTTCCACTGTTTTTCGAGTTGATTAAGTCAGCAGCTGCAAAAATTGTATCTGCTAACTTTTTATAAAACGACACCCACCTGTCCCACGGTCCAGCGATGCGGCTGCCCGAAGCCTCCTTCCTCTCCCCCTCCTCTTTGTGGCGCCGACATTGTAAGTGTGGACGCCCGGCTGTGACAGTTTGCGGCTTCACAGCCAGACGCACACTGCACGTGCGCAAGCCGGGCTGAGCTCCATCAATGGCCAGGCAATGTTCTGGGACCTGTGACGTGTCCCAGAACATTGCTGGAAGGGAGGGGCCGCCTAGGCGACTCCTTCTCTCCCCCTAGGCAACCAGAAGTTGGAAGGAGTAAGTCCCACTCCAAACCAGGTACCCCCCCCAACAAAAAATTACAAGCCAATTGTGGCATGTCAGGGGGAAAGGAGTACTTAAAGCGGGGGTTCACCCTAAAAACTATTTTCTAACACTACATCCAGCTCACTCTCTACTTTGACAGTATGTTGTTTGTTTTTTTGTTTTTGCTGTACATACCTCGTACAGCTATTTTCTTCCCGGCTTCCGGGTCGAAACTCCCGCGGGAGTGGATGTTCCTATCCAGCAGGTGATTGACGTGATGACGAAAACGACCTCACCCCGTCGCATAAGGAGCGTCACGAGTTGCCAAAAGAAGCCAAACGGCAAGTCGGCGCCTGCGCATCGACGTTCGGCTTCTTTCGGCAACTCGTGACGCTCCTTATGCGACGGGGTGAGGTCGTTTTCGTCATCACGTCAATCACCTGCTGGATAGGAACACCCACTCCCGTGGGAGTCCCGACCCAGAAGCCGGGGAAGAAAATAGCTGTACGAGGTATGTACAGCAAAAACAAAAAAACAAACGGCATACTGTCAATGTAGAGAGTGAGCTGGATGTAGTGTTAGAAAATCGTTTTTAGGGTGAACCCCCGCTTTAAAGCAGAAGTTCCACTTCTAGCAGCACAAAGGAGCAGAAGCGGCTCCTTACTGCTATCCATTTGGAACCGAGCCATTAGGAACTGTCCACTGTTATTCTTTGGCCCTAATACTGCCTGCAGGTACTAATCATGGCCGCATAATGCGCCAACGATTATCCATTAAGCATAGGCGAGTGCAAGAATAGGGAGGTGGTAAAATCCGAATCCTCAAACACTTGCTGGGTATTTGGATTCATACAGTGCTGTACAAGCGACTGTGAAGCCCCCTATCACTTCTACCACTGCTGAGATGTTAAGAGCCCTGTCTCACAAAAGCGGGCATCGTGGTGGCCAAACAGCTGATTTGCTGGAGCGCCGCCCGTCAGCAAGCCAATGAGGAGTGACATTACATCCGCGCATGTCACCCCTCCCATCCACTGCACAAGCATCTCAAGCTGGGAAGACCATCCGAGGATCACAATCTAGGAAGGCCTGCTGATGGGCGTGAGTGGGGACTTATACCATGCATGAAGGTAAAAAAAACAGAACCCCCCCAATACTTACCTGAGCTCCATCTCGATCTAGTGATGTGCACAAGAGCATCGACTCTCCCAAGTCTTTTTCCTCCTCATTGGCTGAGAAAGCAGCAGGAGCCATTGACAGCAATGGGAGCCACAGCTGGATTAACTCTTCATGGCAAGACTGGGCACAGATGACATGAAATCATATACTGTATAAGGTGCAAGCCTTAATTAAAAAAAAAAAAAATTGGGCTTTACATCCACTTTTACTTACCGGATCCTCTGTTCCCTTGGAAGCTCCTCCACCGCAGTGTGGGTAAATTGGCTGTGAAGCCAAAAGCAGCATAACCGGCTGCCAACAGTTTGGATGCCGACTAGAAGAACTAGCCCGGGTGAGGATAGCGCTGGATCCCTGGACAGATAAAAATTAAGAAATTGTCTTCAGTTCTGCTTTAACCACTAGCCGACCTGCCGCCGCAGTTATACGGCGGCAGGTCGGCTCGGCTGCGCAAAATCACATTTATATATTATACGTGATTTCGCATCTCAGCCATTAGGGGCGCGTGCGCCCCCTGCTCGCCCCTGGTGCCAACGCGTGTGCCCGGCAGGCGCGATCACCGACGGGCACCTGCGATCGCTCGTTATAGAGCGAGAACTGGGAGCTGTGTGTGTAAACACACAGCTCCCGGTCCTGTCAGGGGGAGAAATTACTGTTTGTCTGTTCATACAATGTATGAACAGCGATCTGTCATTTCTCCTAGTCAGTCCCACCCCCCCTTCAGTTAGAACACACCTAGGGAACATAATTAACCCCTTCCTCACCCCCTAGTGTTAACCCCATTCCCTGCCAGTGACATTTTTACAGTAATCAATGCATGTTTATAGCACTGATCGCTATAAAAATGCCAATGGTCCCAAAAATGTGTCAAAAGTGTCCGATGTGTCCGCCATAAGGTCACAGTACCGATAAAAATCGCTGATCGTCGCCATTACTAGTAAAAAAAAAATATTAATAAAAATGCCATAAAACTATCCCCTATTTTGTAGACGCTCTAACTTTTGCGCTAACCAATCAATAAACGCTTATTGCTTTTTTTTTTTTACGAAAAATATGTAGAAGAATACGTATCGGCCTAAACTGAGGAAAAAAAATATTTTTTTTATATATTTTTGGGGGATATTTATTACAGCAAAAAGTAAAAAATATTGAATTTTTTTAAAAATTGTCGCTCTATTTTTGTTTATAACGCAAAAAATAAAAAACGCAGAGGTAATCAAATACCACCAAAAGAAAGCTATTTTTGTGGGGAAAAAAGGACGCCAATTTTGTTTGAGAGCCACGTCGCACGACCGTGCAATTGTCAGTTAAAGCTACGCAGTGCCAAATCGCAAAAAGTGGCCCGGTCATTGACCATCAAAATGGGCCGGGGCTGAAGTGGTTAAAGCGGGGTTCCGGGCATACATTTTTTTTTTTTTTTTTTTTGGAGGCTAAAATTAATCCCTAAAAAAAATGTCCCTAAAACATATTAATAGCTCCCCAATCATTCCAGAAATCATTGCAAACACTTGCCTTATATCCTCCAGCTCATGTTGTGGCCGTATCCATCATGTGAAGCCCAGTTCCTTTTTCTTCCTTGTTTTCAGGGAGAGATGCATGCTGGGTGATTTTTAGGCACAGTAATGCCCAGAGACTCCTGGGAAATGAGTGTCATCATTTCCCAGGAGGCAATGGGGTCTTAGGACAGGAAGTTGAACCACCTAGGACCAGGAACTAGGTAGATTACAAAATCTGCTTAGTAACAGCCAGATAGAAGTGAGTAATTTTTATTTTTTTACATTAAAGTCAAGCTGTTAATAGAAAATACATTTTTAGGGTGGAACTCCACTTTGAATTTCTATTATGTGGGAAAAGATGTGTTTTTCACTGTGGACACATTACAAGTGACAGCCACCTGCACAGGGTGGGAATAGTACTTGGAAGAGAACTAAGAGTCTTTGTTCTAAATGTTACCTCCATTTACCATTTATTTGGTTTACAGTACAAAACAGTGTACAGCTTTAAAGAAGAGACAAAAAACTAAGGTTCAGGTACAACAAGTTCTGAGCTCCAGTACATGTTCACAAAGGTTGCTGGCAGTTGAAAAGGTCATTGTCAGACTATGATGGTAATGATACTATAATGGGGTCCCATTGTCACCTTACAAGGAGTGCCATGTTCATCATCCATACAGTGACCTATGCCTTGAGAGAACCTGATCTTCCACATTGCATAGTAGATGAAAGTGAAGCTATGTGTACAGGTTACTGCAGAGCACCAACACAAAGCAATATTGTGCAGATGTCACCATGTCGTAATGGGTCCAACTTGTCACCGTTCTACGTCTTCACATATCTGACAAGCAATCTGTCATTTCAATGAAAGGAATGGACATGATAATCACAATATATATGGCATATACAGGCAACTGCTGACACGCCTTCTGCATTGAAACCCCAAGCCCCAACCTACATTATATCATAAGATGAGGAGCAATATGCATACATGGCCCAAGAGTTGTAAGCAGGTTATGTAGGTGTATCACTGCCCTCGCAAGAGCTGCTGGTAAATGGTTCCCCTATTCCTGCACAGCCAGAAAAGAAACATTGTTTTACTAACATCCGGACATAAGAAACAGTCTTTGAGCTTGGGATATGTTGTTTTATAAGGGGTAATAACTTGGATGGTGTGACAGGAAGTCAGGTAAATCTGTGGGCGTTGTCACAGTCGGGACATACATTTCTGCCTTGTTAGACAATACACCAATCATTATTAGGCGTCGGCTGCCAGAAATAGCCAGGAAGGCTAAGGGCCGTTGGAAGACTCCAGCTGTTCAGAGTGAGGCAATTAAAGGCCTCTATAAAGTAGCCCAGAGGATAACCACTAATTGGCTGCATCACTCCTAAGGCTGTGTGAGTAGGAGAGCAGTGCCAGAAAGTCTCCTGATGAGGTGAGGAGACCATTGACTTTTTCCTGTGTTATCAATATCAAAAGACTATTGTTTTGTGCTGTATGACCAGCACTGTCTACCCAGCAGTAGGCTGTGTTAGACTTCATAGATAGGTTCCTGTGTGGAAGGTAGACGCCCAGAGTGGCTAGAATTTATTTTATGTTTGATTTTGTTTATGCCGTTTGGATGCTTGCAATTGTTTTCCAGCAAGATGGAAAAATAAACCAGAAGCTTTGTTTTCAACCGTCTTCGACTGCCAGTCTGTAGAAATTCAGTGTGTGGTAAACTCATCCAAGGGGTCACACACCCCGCTACCGAGCTAACCCCTCACAATGGGTAGAGGGGTTATCGGATGCCCAACTTGACTGAACAATGGATGAGGACAACTTCCTTTCAATGTACAGAATCGTGGAACGTTCTCCCTCCTGGCCTCTAACAGTCTTTAGTGATCAAAAACAAAGGTCACTTGAGGACTAGGATTTCTCAGACCCTTTAGAAAATAGCACAATATGTTGTAAGCTGCATACAGGAGAATCTCTTCTATGTAGAACAGCCCCCAGCTCTACTGCCTGCAGAAACTACCAGCCCTCCAGTGAGGCACGGAGCAAACAACGTTTGGGGGAGGGACGGCATAACAGGGTGGGACTGGTCGTAGGTGATAGGCTCCTTTTGTGGGGTAGGGGAGGGGTAGGCTGTGAGTGGGCGGAGGCGGCAGAGGTGGCTGGCGCGGAGGAAGTGACATCTCGTCACTCCTCCATTTTTCACAGAGTGAGAAGCCTTCCACCCGCCCTCCCTGGTTTTAGGCTTTCTGGGGGCGGTTTTGGGTCTATGTAAGACGAGAAAAGGCTGGAAGTTGGGGTAGGAAAAGGTTGTACCCATAGGTGGTATGGGGTTATTGGGTACCTTTCGGTTGACGTGGGTTAACCAGGAAGGGGTTAAAGTGTTAGGTCACTGAGGACGGTTATACTGCCTCTGAGTCGGTGACTTGCGACTGAGGCCTAGGTAATAATTGTTGTTCCAGTGTCCAAGTTGAGAGGGGTGGTCTTCTAGACCACCAGGTATTGGAAATGTGTATATAGTTATTTAAAGTTATTTAAACGGTTATTTATGTTAAATTTTGAAATGGTTAAATAAAAAGGCCGGAAGGCCAATTTACTCCACAACGTGGTCCCTTGTATCATTGGGGTTTTTGTGGGGTAAGGTATAAGGGGGTTGGGGTCTTGTTTATGGTGGGTAAAGATTTTCAGATTTTCCGACGGGAATTGTGTGATGGCAGACTGTTGTTGAAAAATCCGACCGTTTGTATGCTCCATTGGACAATTGTTGTTGGATTTTCCGCCAACAAATGTGGGATAGCATGCTTTAAAATTGTCTGCCAACAATTTTGTCTTGTACGATTTTCCGATCGTGTGTACACAAGTCCTTCGGACAAAAATCCAAAGTACAAACACGCATTGCTCAGAAGCAATGCTCACCATAACACAACATTAGCAGAAGTTGCCCAAAGGGTGGTGCTAAAGAGCTGAAAAAACACGTTGTTTCATGTTTCTTGGCCGACAATTCTTTGCCGTTTGTATTCAATACAAGTTCACGCCCAACGCCCTTCGGACAAAAGTCCTATGCTTTGTCCGATGAAAATCCGATCGTGTGTACGAGGCTTTAGAGCTGTGAAACTGTGGATTAGACTCCCTTCAGAGGTGGTTCTGGCCAGCTCAGTAGATTGCTTTAAAAAAGGCCTGGATTCTATCCTAATGGGCCAGATTCTCGTCCAGCGGCATATCTTTGCGGCGGCGTAACGTATCCGATTTACGTTACGCCTCCGCAACTTAGACGGGCAAGGGCTGTATTGTCAAAGCACTTGCTCCGTAAGTTGCGGCGGCGTAGCGTAAATCAGCCGGCTAAAGCCCGCCTAATTCAAATTTGGATCAGGGGGCGTGTCTTATGTAAATGTTCTGTGACCCGACGTGATTGACGTTTTTCACGAACGCCGCATGCGCCGTCTGTGGAATTTCCCAGTGTGCATTGCTCCAAAGTATGCCGCAAGGACGTCATTGGTTTCGATGTGAACGTCACGGACGACTTACGCAAACGACTTAACTTTTTCAAATTTCGGCGCGGGAATGACGGCCATACTTAACATTGGTACGCCGCACTTACGCCACCATATAGCAGGGGTAACTATACGCCGGAAAAAGCCTAACGTAAACGGCGTAACTTTACTGCATCGGCCGGGCGTACGTTCGTGAATTTGCGTATCTAGCTGATTTACATATTTTGACGCGTAAATCAGCGTACACGCCCCTAGCGGCCAGCGTAAATATGCAGTTACGATCCGACGGCGTAAGAGACTTACGCCTGTCGGATCTAATAGATATCTTCTAGATTCTAAGAATCAGGCGCATTGATACGACGGCACAACGCAGAGATACGACGGCGTATCTGGAGATACATCGTCGTATCTCCACTGAGAATCTGGCCCGATAAGAATATCTGGAAGGAAATTTTTCCCCTGCTCTAGTACATTGGATCGTGCTTTGCTGGCATTTTTTCGCCTTCCTCTGGATCAACTTTGGGTATAGGATTTGGTATATGGGATTGTATGATATTATTATTTTTTATTTATTTATTTTTATGGTTAAACTAGATGGACTTGTGTCTTTTTTCAACCTGACTAACTATGTAACTATGGGCCAGATTCACGTAGAATTGCGGCCGTGTAACGTAACCGGTTTACGTTACACCGCCGCAAGTTTTCAGTGTTAGTGCCCGATCCACAAAGCACTTACCTGGAAACTTGCGGCGGTGTATCGTAAACACGTCCAGCGCAAGCCCGCCCAATTGAAATGGGGCGGGTACCATTTAAATTAGGCGCGCTCCCGCACCGGACGTACTGCGCATGCTCCGTTCGCAATTTTCCCGACGTGCTTTGCGCGAAATTACGGCGGCGCAACGTGTTTGTGAATCGCGACGTGCGTAACGTACTTACGTCGGGAAAAAAAATAATTCAAAAGCGACGCGGGAACGACGGGCATACTTTAACATGGTGGAGTAATTTTACACCATGTTAATAGCAGCCCTAACTTTGCGACGGGAAACTAAGACTTGTGCCGACATAACGACGGGAAAAACCTTTGTGGAACGCCCTAACTGCTAATTTGCATACCCGACGCTGGAATACGACGCGAACTCCACCCAGCGGCGGCCGAGGTACTGCATCCTAAGATCCGACGGTGTAAGTCAATTACACCTGTCGGATCTTAGGGCTATCTATGCGGAACTGATTCTATGAATCAGCCGCATAGATAGAACAACAGATACGACGGCGTATCAGGAGAAACGCCGTTGTATCTGTTCTGTGAATCTGGCCCTATGTAACTAACTCACTTCCATCATCCTTATGTATGAGAGCTTTCCTTTGGTGGTAAACATTTGTAAACTGTGACACCTGCAGCTACATGAACAAGGTGGAGCAATGCATAAAATAGCAATAAATTAATATAATAGATGTTCTGCCTCGGCACACCTGCATGACTGCACGTAAGGATGTGATATAAGCCAAGCCAGGAAATACATCTAATTAGCAGTATTTGTTTAAATGAGCATTAATGAGAAGTGGATTTCATCACAAGGCAGTTTAATTAGTATTGATTAAAACATAATTACATCTGTTGAAGAATAATGCAGAGACGTTCTGAGAAATTTATGGCGGTGTACAACTGTACGCAGAATTTTAGATAAAAGGACAAATTGTGTTTTCTAGTACCTTTATAGTAACCCCATGGCTACACACACATGGAAATACATGATCACACGCAGTGGTGGCTAAATGGTTTTGAATTTAAATGCCTACAAGAATACTAGAAAAACAGAGTTTGTATTTTCTTCCATAGCTGTAGTTTCATTATTGGTCAGCTCAGGTGAAATGTAACCAGGGCTTGAGTCCTGCGGGAACGCGTGGGAACGGCGTCCCTGCACTTTTTTCACAGCAGGAACGCAGTTCCCTTTGCAGGACTAGAGCAGCCGAGCCGCCCAAGCCAATCCTTCACATAGTGAAGGACTCGACTCGAGTCACTGCCAGCGGCAGGCAAACTGAGCCGAGCAGACTCGGAGCTCCTCCTCCAGGCTCCGACCTCGCCGACCACATGTCTTTCAGTACGCAGCCGGTTGCGTGTGACATCACGCGGAAGCGGATTTACACAGCAATGCTAGGGTGAGCCTACGTCTCCTCTTCTCACACCGTCACATGCACTCTGTCCTGACACTGACACACTGACACTGTGTGTGCAGTAAGCTGTAAAAAAGCCCTTTTTGTACCCTGCTATAATATATATTTATATATATAGATTGACCAGCCAGCCAGCACCCTGAGGCCAGCCAGCCAGCCAGCACCCTGAGGCCAGCCAGCCAGCACCCTGAGGCCAGCCAGCCAGCACCCTGAGGCTAGCCAGCCAGCACCCTGAGGCTAGCCAGCCAGCCAGCACCCTGAGGCTAGCCAGCCAGCCAGCACCCTGAGGCCAGCCAGCACCCTGAGGCTAGCCAGCCAACCAGCACCCTGAGGCCAGCCAGCACCCTGAGGCTAGCCAGCCAGCCAGCACCCTGAGGCCAGCCAGCCAGCCAGCACCCTGAGGCCAGCCAGCCAGTCAGCACCCTGAGACCAGCCAGGCCAGCACTGAGACCAGCCAGGCCAGCACTGAGACCACCCAGGCCAGCACTGAGACCAGCCAGGCCAGCATTGAGACCAGCCAGGCCAGCACCGAGTAACCCTGAGGCCAGCCAGCACCCTGAGACCAGCCAGGCCAGCACCGTGACCAGTCAGGCCAGTACCGAGACCAGCCAGGCCAGCACCAGTATTTTCTGTGAAATATATATGCATATGAGCGTATCATTTTTTTTTTGTGGGGGAGTGGATCTTGGGTGGGAGTTCCCACACTTTTTTCCCCAGGACTTGACCCCTGTATGTAACACATGAGAATCCTAAAACCAAAATTGATCTAGAGGAAGTTGAGAAACCCGTTATAAAACGTGTCTCAATTGGGAAAAATTCCTTCCTGATTCCAAAGGCAATTGCATAACTCGTTGAACAAACATTCTCTTGTCCCTTAAAAATATCAGCGGGTGTTAATATTTTTTGCTTTTCTGCTGACACCCGCGGGCATCAGATCTGATCCTTTTCCATCGGAGAGCCCCATAGAGAACAGCAGTGCTGTGTCCACTCTGCATAGGGGAGCGGACATGGACCTGTCACCCACCTGCTCAATGATGAGATCCCCTGCTGAGCAGGTGGATATGGACTACAGACAACGCCCATGTGAAACCAGCTTAGCCCAAGCTTCTGAGGAAAACGTATGCCTCGTACGCACGATCGGAATTTCCGATTAAAAAAGTCAGATGGAATTTTTTTTATCTCATATTTCGACCATGTGTGTGTTCCCCATCTGAGTTTCTCCTTCGGAAATTCCGACGGACTTAGAAAGACGGAAAAAAATTCTATTGGAAATTCCGTCCACGGGAACTTTTCAAACTAGTCGCTAAGACTATGAACTCCTCATGCTTGGAGCCCCCTGCAAGTGAGACACAAGAATTCTGTAATGAATTATCTGACTTTTTCATCGACAAAATAGAAAAGATTCGGCTAACAGTGCAACAGAAAAAAACCATTAACCCCACTCAGATACAGCAAGAAGAAGCAATCAACATAAATAGTCCACGATCAACGATTTTCAAACTGGTCCCAATTACCATCGACACCACAAAAAACATCATCGGAAGCCTCCGAGACAACACATCACCAAATGACATCATCCCTACAAAACTCCTAAAAGAATGCACGGACATCTTGGCACCCATCATAACGCACATCATAAACCAATCGTTCAGGGAAGGGATGGTTCCGAGCACCCTCAAGCAAGGCATAATAAAACCCCTCCTAAAGAAACCCAACCTCGACCCTAAAGACCCAAACCATCGCAGACCGGTAACAAGCCTGACCACCATCTCCAAGATCATGGAGAAAGCAGTAGTACAACAGCCCCATCTTGACGACCACAAACTCCTAGATGCCCTACAATCAGGTTTTCGCCCAGGCCACGGCACAGAAACGGCTCTCCTCAAAATATGGGATGACGCTCTTGAAGCAGCAGATGACGGAGAATCCTGTCTCCTAGTGCTACTGGACCTTAGTGCAGCCTTCGACACGGTAGACCACAACATATTGCTCACGCGACTCAAGGAAGTAGCAGGAGTCTCTGACGTGGCCCTACCATGGTTCGCATCTTTCCTAGAAAATCGCACTTAGACTGTGAAACTTGGAGATTTCACATCAGAAACACGGACCATCACATGCGGAGTCCCGCAAGGATCACCCCTCTCACCCGTACTCTTCAACATCTACATCCGCCCGCTCCATAAAATCATCAGCAAACAGGACCTGTGCTACCACTCCTATGCGGACGACACGCAGCTGTACCTTCGAATCACCAACAAAAAAGACCAATTTCATGAACTAGGAAAATGCCTTACACTGATCGACAATTGGATGACGGAAAGCTCCCTCAAACTCAACGGATCCAAAACAGAGCTACTCACCCTTCACGCAAATAGGAAATCCATCTCCAGGACCACATGGACACCACCCACCATCCTCGGACAAACCATCGCACCAAGCAAAAAAATCAAAAGTCTCGGAGTCATCTTCGACTCAGACATGACGATGGATGCACAAATAGGATCAGTCGTCAGCGGTTCTCATCATCTGCTCCGCATGCTACGTAGACTCATCCCCTTCATCCCGGAACAGGACACAGCAGTAGTGGTTGGAACAATCATCAACTCACGACTCGACTATGCAAATTCACTCTATTTAGGACTACCGAAATACCAGATTACACGTCTACAAGTAGTCCAGAACACGGCAGCCAGACTGGTAACTGGTAAAAAGCCGTGGGAACCAATCTCCCCGGCCTTGAGGTCCCTCCACTGGCTGCCCGTACAGGACCGGGTGACATTCAAGACACTCTGCCTCACCCACAAATGTACACAGGGTAAAGCTCCTCAATATTTAAGCGAGAAAATAAAACCCTACGTCACCAAGCGCATGCTCTGATCAACCAACCAAAACCTTCTCCAAATCCCCAAATCTCACTACAAATCTAAGGGAGAACGTAGATTCTCGGTCCAAGGACCACGGCTCTGGAATGCCCTACCCACGACCATCCGCTTGGAAGAAAACCATCGGGTTTTTAGGAAAAAACTGAAGACACACCTCTTCTGAAAGACCTGTACAACTCTGGATGCCAAGCGCCTTGAGGCGATTAAGTTCGCATTTGTTGCGCTATATAAGTTTCTCACTCACTCACTCACTCACTCACTTTGTATGGAACTCCAACAGAGAAATGTCGAAGCATGCTCAGAATCAAGTCGACGCATGCTCAAAAGCATTAACTTTGTTTTTCTCTGCTCGTTGTAGTGTTGTCCTTTACCGCGTTCTTGACAATCGGAATTTGGCGTGACAGTGTGTATGCAAGACAGCCTGAACGGAATTCCATCTGAAAAATTTGTCGGCGTTTATCCCGACAGAAATTCCGATCGCGTGTACAAGGCATAAGGCTGGCCATATCATTTTCTTGTACAACTTTCCTTTAGATTTACCAAAAACATATAATATGAGGTCAAACCTAAACACTTTCAATTTGTATGCAATCAGGAAGGCCCTTGTACTATATAGCTGAAAGTAAATCTAAAGAAAATTGAATAAGAAAATTGTATGGTGTATGGCCAGCCTAAATGGTTGTAAACCACCAAAAAAAAAAAAAAACCTGCAAGACAAAGGCATAATGAGCTAGTATGCTATGCATACTAGCTCATTATGAAATCCTCACCTTAGATCGAAGCCCCCGCAGTAGTCCAGGCACACTGCTCTGCCCGTCGACATGTCTCCCGGATTTTTTTCTGGGCATTGTAGGCTCTGGCGCTGTGATTGGCCGGAGCCGCGATGACGTCACTCCCGCGCATGCGCGTGGGAACCGCCGGTAACGGCACATCAGCTGCAGCAACGGCACGAACAAGTTGTTGCTTCAGTGCACATGTGCCGATGACGTCGGCACATGCTGATACAGGGGATATCTCCAAATCCGTGCAAGTTTAGGAGATATCCAAGGTAGATAAAGGTAAGCTTTGTTATAGGCTTACCAGTAGTGAAAAGTGGTCTGTAAGGGTTTACAATCACTTTAATAAACATATTCACAGCTAAAGAACTCTTTCTGTATGCAGAGAATAAATCTTCCTTCTGTCACTAAATTAAAAAAGTAGGCAAGAGGCAAATCCACTTTGCACTACAAGTACAAAGTGCACATGAAATTGCACTTGGAAGTGCAGTCGCTGTAGATCTGAGGGGGACATGCAAGGAAAATAAAAAACAGCATTTTAGCTTGCACATGATTGGATAATAAAATCAGCAGAGCTTCCCCTCATTTCAGATCTACCCCTCAGATTTACAGCGACTGCACTTACAAGTGCACTTTCAGTGCAATTTCATGTGCACTTTGTACTTGTAGTTTACACTTGTAGTGCAAAGTGGTTTTCCCTATCGTAAATAATCCCCATTGCGTCTCTTCTGCATTAAAGGTTCTTACCTGTCCACCGCAGCCTGGTGAGCAATTTCGGCATCTACCAAGATGAATGAACTTCCATGCATGTGTGGGAGTGGCACCATCTTGCCCTGGCCAATCAAAATGGCTGAAGATCTGAACCTAGAAGAAGAGTGGTTGAATATGTCAGCTGCACCTAGGCACTGCAATGCTAAAGTGGAGGCGAGTATAGTACAGTGTATGTACTGTTTAATGCACATGGGTCAAACACAAGGCCCATGGGCCAAATTCAGCACTCCAGGCCATTTCTTGGGACCTCTCCTGCAGCTGCGGCCCCCCCCCCCCCCCCTCATCTCCGCCCTCACCTTGTCTCAGCAGTTGGCAGCAGAGAGGAGGACAGAACTCCCCTACAGATCCTGGGCCATCTCCGCATCCCCTCATCTTTGCCTCCCTGGTCTCAGAATTTATCAGATTCTGGCAGCTGACTGCAGCCCTCCCCTGGTCCTCCTCCAGACCCTGCACTTTCTTCTTTCAAGCTAAGGCCCCACCTTTTTCCTGGCAGCAGAACAAAGAAGGTGCCCTGTGATGTAAAGAGGGGGGGGGGGGGTGGAGGACTCTAACTTCTGATGGTGGGGGGGGGGGGGGCTCTTGACAGGTAAGGTGGCGGGGTGCTCTACATATAATTATTATAAGAATAATACAGTTCTATGCCAGTTGAAAAGGAAAGTTGCACACCTCTGCTATCATCCACAAAAAACTTTATTGGAGACTAGCCAGAACACCATGGCAGAACCATGATGATACCAGCGGCGTGCAACCCTCCTTTTCAGACTTCATCTGCTACAGGAGTGGAACTGGGCACAGCGTCAGTCTACAAATGCCCTTGATCGCTTTAGTCTTAAGTTATTACTAAAACCAATAATTGAATGCAGAGGCATTTTTTTATTATGATAAAGAATAGATACATTTTTATAGTCTTACGGATACAACCGGCCCTTTGAGAGCAACCATAATGCCCATGCGGCCCACAATACAACTGAGTTTGGCACCCCTGGTTTAATGGGATCATTGACAGAACAAGGATCAGCTGCATAGAAAAACAGGCTGAAAAAAAAACAAAAATCTAAAAGATTACTCTATCCATGCTGAGCAGCGGGAATGGATGAGTCTCCCACTGCAGATATTGTATTTTGATAGCTGGCACTGCCCCCTGTCAAAATACCTGAACAGCGACTGCATCCGACTGGATGAAGATATTGCGCAGCCAACAATTTCTGACAGGTTTTTCAATCAAAGGATGTTGGGTGGATGAGGGGCCGATAGGGTCATCGATGGAGCAAATTTTAGCAGGTTCATCAGAAACCAGCCAAATTTATTATTATTATACACATTTTTTGGAGCCCCATTGGGAGGTTTTGGTGAAATATCAGGGGGTTAAACAGACCCCTGATGTCACAATTTTGAGATTCCCCAGTCCCTTTCTCTGCAACCAAGCAGCAGGGAGAATCTGCGCAGCACAGCGCAGCATGATTAGGGTGTGTCCTGACACACGCCTATGTTGTGTAGTATTCGTAGAGCAGTGCACATTACCACAATTAATGTGCTCTGCTTGTTCTAACCAAACAGAAAGGAAGGGTATTAAAATAGAATTTAAAAAAAGTAGATTACAGAGCCATTAAAGTGTGACTAAACCCAGAACCTGCATTCACTATACAGTACACAGAATATGGAAATGCATCTCTAGCAATACACACTAAACTGAGCATGTGCAACCCGTCCCCTGGATCTGTAAATATCAGATTATTTTTTGTAGACAGTGGAAGAAGGGGAGGATCAGAGAGACAGGGTCAAACAGACTTTTTACACAATATAGACTATTATTCCCCTAGGTTCCACAGTGAGTATAACAAGCATGCTTTACTGCATATACAGACTGATTTTACTGTTGTGGGTTTACACATAAAGTGGAATTCCAGCCTTTTTTATGTTTATTAAAAGTCAGCAGCTACAAAAAGTGTAGCTGCCGGCTTTTAATAAACAGACACTTACCTGCTCCACTGTCCAGCGACGCGGCCGACGAGAGCGTCGCTCCTTTCCCCCTCTCTCCGCGGGCGCCTCCATTCAGACTGTGGGCACCCGGCCATGACAGCTTTCGGCTTCACGGCCAGGCACTCACTGCGCAAGCACGAGCCGCACTGTGCTCTAGAAGTGGACCTGTCATGTGTCCCAGGCAATTGCCTACAGGGAGGGGCCGCCTGAGGCGATATAACGAGTCGCCTAAGCGGTCCCTGGGCGGAAGGAGGAAGTGGGACAGGAAATCCCACTCCTAACGAAGCCCCCACTCCCCCCCCCAAAAAAAATGACATGCCAAATGTGGCATGTAAGGGGGCGAGGGGTGGTTTAAGAGGAAGTTCCACTTTTGGGTGGAACTCCGCTTTAAGCCTCATACACACGATCAGACTTCCATCGGACTTTTACGTGGATTTTGGTCCGAAGGGGCGTTGGTTGTGAACGTGGTATGCATACACATGGCAAAACATTTTCAGCCAACAAACACGAACGTAGTGATGTAATTGACGTACTACGTGTTTTTTTACCCTTTGGGCAAGTTCTGCTATTGAGCATGCGTGTTTGTACTTTGGACTTTAGTCCGATGGACTTGTGTACACACGATCGGATTAGCCTCCAGTTGCCGAAAAGTTTGAGAGCATGCCCACCAGTGGCGTATCTAGGGTATGGCAGCGATGGCAAGTGGTCACTTCTTCCCTCCTCCTGAGCATAGGCAGGATCTCCCTTTCAGCACCGTTGCTAATGGACAATGGCAGCGCTATCCCTGCTGCGTTCAGCCACAGCCCTCCCCTGTTCTCCCAGGCTCTCCCATTCCATCTGGTTGGATTGGCAGCGCACACAAAAGGAGGATCATCAGTTTCTCCCTCTCCTCTGTGAAAACTGAGGCCTTAAAGGGGTTGTAAAGGTAAAAAAAAAAATCCCTACATAGCTTCCTTTACCTTAGCGCAGTCCTCCTTCTCTTACCTCATCCTTCCATTTTGCTTTTAAATGTCCTTATTTCTTCTGAGAAATCCTCACTTCCTGTTCTTCTGTCTGTAACTCCACACAGTAATGCGAGGCTTTCTCCCTAGTGTGGAGTGTCATGCTCGCCCCCTCCCTTGGACTACAGGAGAGTCAGGGCGCTCTCTACATGGTAGATAGAGAAAGGAGCTGTGTGTTAGTGGGCGTCCTGACTCTCCTGTAGTCCAAGGGAGGGGGCGAGCACGACACTACACACCAGGGAGAAAGCCTTGCATTACTGTGTGTAGTTACAGACAGAAGAACAGGAAGTGAGGATTTCTCAGAAGAAATAAGGACATTTAAAAGCAAAATGGAAGGATGAGGTAAGTGAAGGAGGACTGCACTAAGGTAAAGGAAGATATTTAGGGATTTTTTTTTTACCTTTACAACCCCTTTAAGTGATACTTCCAGTATCGGTTTTGAATTTACCTGGCTGGTATCAGCTAAGAAAGCAGCCAATATTAGACATGTGCATTGGTTTCCGTCCGAATTTCAGATATTTTCGTTATCGTTTTAACAAACGATAACGAAAGCACAGAAAACGAAAACCGAAAGATCCAACATAAACAAATGCTTTATTTTCATTTTCGTTGCGGTCGAATGTGCCTAACCTTAACTCTATTAGTCCAATATTATTCGACATAGAGAGACATGAATATTCGAGATAGAGAGACATGGAGATTCGACATAGAGAGAAAAGATTTGACATAGAGAGACATGAAGATTCGACATAGAGAGACATGAAGATTCGACATAGAGAGACATGAAGATTCGACATAGAGAGACATGAAGAGTCAAATTTTTTTTTTTTTTTTTTAAAGATTCTGTCGAATCTTCTTTTTTCTTTTTTCTTAGTACATTCGACAGACACCATAAGCCTTCAATGACAGATTCGACCTTAATTTGGATTTTCGGACGAATGCATTTTTTTAACGAAAAACAAAATAAATAAAAACTAATTTCGGGAGTAACTAAATACATTTATTTTTCGGAAGAAAACAAAATTACGAAACAAAATATTTCAGTGTGCACATGTCTAGCCAATATGCCTTGGAGGACAGAGGAGGGATCAGGGGTCTAATAAACCCCAGATTTCTCCATAAAGAGCATATGTCACTACCCAAGGTATCACAAGGGATAATAAATATCACTAGTTTTGTTAGCTGTTTTTTTTTGTTAAGGTTATCTGAAAGATACGTTTCAAATGTTTCGACAGGGGCGCAGTTTCAGTGCTTGCCATAGGCGCTATTTTCACTGGATACGCCTCTGATGCACACCGAATATTGTCCGATGAAAAGGCGAAAACAATTGTCCGATGGAGCATACACAGGGTCGGATTGTTGGACATTTGTTGTTAAAAATCGTGTGTATGGGCCTTTAGTAAATGTGCATGGATTCTTTTTTGAGAATAAGAATATTGTTGAGTGTCACTTCTTTGCCTATGTCAAAGTGTTTTGTTTTAGTTCATCTTCTTTGTTAATTTTTGTTGCGTCATACCACAAAATACCAGAAAAAAGGACACGTGTTCTCTGTTTAATTATGATCTCTGTTAGTTCAGCATGTTTGGCAAGAGAAATCCTTTGTCAAACTCCTGACAATACAGATCCTCCTCTGTTCTAAGGACATGACACTGGTGCATACAGCAATCCACGAGGTTCTGCAAAAGTTCAGCGATACTACATTAGGTTTACCTGTCACTCGTCTGGATTAATCTTAAGTAAACAGAGAAAAAAACATTGTCGTTGTCAAGGTTATATAGCTTCAAACTAAATATTTTCTATTATCTATATACATCAGACCTTGTTCCAAAAGTGAGAAATTCCAGAACATAATGAATCGATGTGACCGGGGTTAATGTCGAAACTGCCTGAATAAGACGATGTGTGTGATTGGGGGTAGGGTACAGTGAAGCCATCTATTTCCCCAAGTAAATAAACACAGTGGTACCTCTGTAATCAGTTCTATCATCTGCTTCAAACATACTTCACGTCAGCCCTAGCAGACTAAAACCCTGTACACACGGGCCAGAATCTCGTCAGGAAAAAACTTTGTTTTTCCTGATGAGATTCTTGGCGAGAATCTCTTGCCGCCCGAGTGTACAGACACTCCATTCAAAAGAACCATGGTTCTTTTGAATGGCAAGAATGCGGTGACGTCATCGCGTACGCCGAGCATGCGCTCGTCACTTGTGATGCCGCCACCGCCATCTTGCTGCACCCTACCTATGCCTAGGAAGCTACCGCGCATGTGTCAAAGTCATTTCGAGCATGCGCGGGTTTCCACGGCGACAGGTAAGTATACACACTCTCGGGTTTCTCGGCAGGAAAACACTGCCGAGAATCACGACGAGAAAATAGAGAGCAGGTTCTCTATTTTTCTCGGCGAGATTTTAGGCAGTTTTCTTGACGAGAAACCTGAAAGCCTTGTACACACGATCGGTTTACTCCGCAAGAAAGCTCTGCCAGTTTTCTTAATGGTTCTTGCCGAGTAAACCGAGCATGTGTACGAGGCTTCAGTCTTCATTCTCATGACTGTAAAAATGGCTGTGTTCTTCATGGTTTCCTGTGGGCACATGCATGTACCCGCCCAAGGTACGTATATGGACGTCCTTGACTTTGAGCGGGGATATCTGAATGATGGTTGCAGTTACAGGTATTATTGAGATATCTTCTTTTCGAGCCGGCAATTCTCTGCACCATAAGAATGATCATAGTGGCTGTTCCGCTGCTTGATCGTTCTTACGGACGGCGAGAGGGGAACGTCCCTCCCGCCGCCCTCCGGTGCTTCTACTGACTCAGCGCTGTGATCGGTAAGTCATAGAAAGGATTGGACGGGCCCCGGATACTTGCCATAGTGATTTCCGGTGGACCAGATGGTCGCCGGAGTCTCTATGATTGTTCGGAGGCTGGGCGCGATGTTATGACATCACGCCCGGCCTCTGCATTCAAAAAAACAGCGCCGCCTCGGCTGGGAAGCTGAGATGGCTTTTTTTGGGGGGTTTCCAGGCCTAGAGGTGAGATGTGGGGTCTTATTGACCCCATATATCACTGTAAAGAGGACTGATCATGCCATATTCCTATTACAAGGGATCAAAAAATGTTTTTTTAAGTAGAAAGTTAAAAGCAGAATTAACAATAATGTTTATTTTAATGCTGCTTTGGCGTTAAAAAAAGTGCATGTAAAGAGCCTGAAAGAAGCCTCATCTGCAATCCCAATGTGAAAGCCCAAGTGCTTTCAGAGCCCTTTAACGCTGCCAGCGCCTGGAAAACACTGGTAAAGCTCCGCTAAGATCCCTTTCTCACTGGGGCATTTTTCAGGCGATTTTTCAGGCTTTCACATTGGGATTGCAGATGCAGCTTCTTTGAAGGCGCATTACATGCGCTTTTTTAACGCTAAAGCGCCTGAAAAACGCCCCAATGTGAAAGGGGTCTTAAAGTGCCCCTGTCCCTGTGAGCTCGCACGCAGAAGCAAACACATACGTAAGTCCCACCCACGTATGAAAACAGTGTTCAGACCACACATGTGAGGTATCGCTGTGAACGTTAGAGCAATAGCAATAATTCTAGCCCTAGACCTCCTCTCTAACTCATAACATGTAACCAGTAAAAAAAAAATGTATCGTTGCCCATGAGGTTTTTTAAGTACCGAAGTTTGGCGCCATTCCAGGAGCGTGTGTAATTTTGAAGGGTGACATGTTAGGTTTCTATTTACTCTGTGTAACGGTCACCACCGTTTACGACCTTCCATCAACTATGACAGCTTATCGACACTCCAACCAACAGGACCCGATCCATCCCATTTCCCCAGAATCAAGACGAGACACGCAGCTCTGTACTCGTTCCAAAATAATGAAAGCTTTAATGGTTTCTTCTCAGGTTTTTTTGCAGTACAAGCATGTGACAGAAAGTACAGGAACAATCAGACTGTCCACACCCACACATCACACCTTGGGGGGCTTCAATCACATTCTTTGAGCGAATTACTAAACATTCTAGACATGTCGGCGCCGTCCTATAATTATCATGATCTAATCACTGCACATTCCTTCATTAACAGAACTCAAACAAAACACCATCACACAATGATCTCTTCTCAATCCACATCCCTAGACAGACGTTCTGTCTCCGCATACAGCTTGACAGTTCCATTCCACACACAAAACAGTATTTAGCATACATAATTAGAGGTCTGGGAGCAGACCTGGATTAACACCTTTACACAATGGACAATGAAATGTCTAGGAGTAGATGCAATTAACACCTTTCAAAAGAATGTGTCCCCACATTGAATAGCCAACAACTTGTGATATCTCAAGACATCCTGCAAACATGAATTATTATTAATGTCCCATCTCATGTAATACATGAATTATGATTTATTAGCCACCCTATGCCCAAAAGGGGCACAGGGTGAACTTAGACCCAAGAGTTCTTAGGGCCGCTGGCACAGGAGTATCCCCCATCCCTCAAAAGTCTCTGGGTGTCACGGGTCATCCTGTTACACTCTGCATAACATCATCTTTCACATTATACAAAAAATTGGGTTAACTTTAATGTTTTTTTTTTTTTTAAAGCATGAAACTTTTTTCCAAAAAAAGTGTTTGAAAAATTGCTGCGCAAATACTGTGCGAGATAAAAAGTTGCAACGACCGCCATTGTATTTTTTTATGGTCTTTGCTAAAAAAAAAATATATATATAATGTTTGGGGGTTCTATGTAATTTTCTAGCAAAAAAATTATGATTTTTACATGTAGGAGAGGAGTGCCATAATAGGCCCGGATGGGAAGTGGTTAAAGAACAGTAAATTTGCCTTGTTCAGATCCATTACAAAAATAATAATAAGTCTACACCTGAGGTCTTTTAGGCTGAAAACATCAGTGCTAAAGTTTACATGCTTACAAACGTACTCTATTGGAGTACAAGAGCAGTATGCACCCTAGCAACAGAAGGATGCTAGGCAGCTTCCTCCTAGAAACTGTAAGATGCTAGGTGGCAAAACCTGCCTGTGTTCTAGCAACGGAGTATACTAGGCTGAAATAGTCATCTGCTTTTTAGCAATGGAGGGAATTAGGCCGCAGTAGTTGCCTGCTTTTTAGCATTGGCACCTGGTAGTTTTTCTTTGAGAAGTCACCTACACCTTTGCAATGAAGGGTGCTACATTGCATCCATGAGAAAACACCTTCGTCCTAGCAATGGATGGTGCAAGGTAGCTTCTTTGAGAAGCCGTCTGCATCCTGGCAATGGATTGCATCAGGTGGTATAGTTGGGAAGCCATCTGCATCCTAGAAATGGAGGATCCTTGGTGGCTTCCTTGAGAATCCACCTGCAGCGTTGCAATGGAGGGTACGGGATGCATCCATGAGGAGCTACCTGCATCGTAGCAACAGAGGGCACAAGGCAGCTTCTTTGAGAAACCACCCACATCCTAGCAATTGATGTCACAAAGTGGCATCATTGAGAAGCCACCTGCATCCTAGCAATGGTAGATCCTTCCTTGAGAAGCCACCTGCACCCTAGCAATGGAGGACCCCTGGCAACAAAGAGCAGGTAGAATACTTAAGAAGCCACACGCATCCTTACAATGGAGGCTGCAAGGTGGAACATTTGAGAAGCCAACTGCATTCTGGCAACAAAGGGGCACTAGCAGTGGCGGCTGGTGCTCAAAATGTGCCCATAAAATGCAGCCACTGTGCCATCAATTGTCACCACTGTGCCATGCCATAAAACGCAGTCACTGTGCCATGCCATCAAACCCAGCCACTGTCCTATCAATTTTCACCACTGTGCCATGCCATAAAATGCAGCCACTGTGCCATCAATTGTCACCACTGTGCCATACCATCAAACACAGCCACTGTGCCATCAATTGTCACCACTGTGCCATGCCATAAAATGCAGCCACTGTGCCATCAATTGTCACCACTGTGCCATGCCATCAAATGCAGCCACTGTGCCATGCCACTGTGCCAATTGTCACCACTGTGCCCTTTAATTGTCGCCACTGTGCCAATTGATGCCACTGTGCCGGTTGTCGCCACTGTGCCCATTGATGCCACTGTGCCCATTGTCGCCACTGTGCCCATTGTTGCCACTGTGCCCATTGATGCCACTGTGCCCATTGATGCCACTGTGCCCATTGATGCCACTGTGCCCATTGTCGCCGCTGTGCCCTGTAAAATGCCCCTCCCCCGCCCGGCACTTACCTTTCTGGGGGTCAGCCATCCTCCTTCCACGTCCCTCGATGTCTTCTCCCGCCCTCGATGGCGCTTCAGCCAATCAGGTTTCCCGGTGAACCTGATTGGCTGAGACGCCTGTCAGTATTATCTAAGGAACGCACCCCCCGTACGTCCCTTAGATACGTTTCCGGAAGCCGAAAACAGCCCGAGGGCTGTACTCGGAAAGCCGCTGGCTCTGATAGGCACTTCCACACAGCCACTTCCACACAGCCAACCAGCTGCCGTCATTCAGGTGGCCGGCGCTCACCATCGACTATGAATAGTCGGCGACAGAGGCAACAACAACATAGATTCATGCAATGCATGAATCTATATTATTGTAATCAGTGGCGGTGCGAGAGCCAGAAGGGGCGGCACTCCGGCGCCCTCTATAGACGCACCGCCACTGGGCACTAGCCAGATTTCTTGAGAAGCCGCCTGCATCTGAGCAACAGGACCATTTAAGTTGTAAGCATGTTAACGTTCTGTAAGAGTTTCAAACTCATAGGGAGCACTATTTACACAGGATCTGGCTGCCAGTTTCTGCCAAGATCCAGCATTTTTTTGCATACTTTCCTATGGTTGTGCGCATGAAGCCTTACTGATAAAAACTGACGTGTGCATGAGCCCTTAAGCTACGTTCACACCGGCACTCCTGTGTTTAGCTTTTCTAAACCCAGAGAATTGGTTCCCAAAAATAATGTCAAATTTCGATCAGTCTGACAACAGAACAGTTTTCAATTTTGCAAAGGACCATTTTAAATGAGCGTTGACATAGAGAAGTCGGTGGCATTTCAGGATCATGTTCAGATAGGGCTTCTTCTTTGCATGATAGAGCTTTAACTTGCATTTCTGGGTGGCATGGCCAACTGTGTTCACAGACAATATGGAAGTATTCCCGAGCTTATGCTGTGATGTCCATCAGGGCCGGTGCAAGGATTTTTTCCAACTAAGGCGAAGGTGCATTTTGACCCCCCCCCCCCCCGGCACACACGCACACCATAGATTATATCTGTGCTCCATTAATCTTTAATGATTATGATGCTTAAAGTGATCGTTTAACTTATTTATCTTTTACAGAGAAAGATAGCATAGATGGCGTTATTCTGCATTGCGCTGTATAATGTACTATTGTTGGGATTTGTAGTCCTCTATAGCTGGTGGTATTCTCCATTGCATTGTATAATGATTATACTGCGCAATGCAGATTACCACTGACCAGTTATAGAGGAACTACAAATCCCAGCAATAGTACATTATACAGCGCAATGGAGAATACCAGCAGCTATAGAGGAACAACAAATCCCAACAATACATTATATAAAACGCAATGCAGAATACCAGCAGTTACAGAGGACTACAAATCCCAGCAATAATACATTATATAAAACGCAATGCAGAATACCAGCAGTTACAGAGGCCTACAAATGCCAGCAATACATTATATAAAATGCAATGCCGAATACCAGCAGTAACAGAGGACTACAAATCCCAGCAATAGTACATTATATAAAACGCAATGCAGAATACCAGCAGTTACAGAGGCCTACAAATCACAGCAGTAATACATTATATAAAACGCAATGCAGAATACCAGCAGTTACAGAGGACTACAAATCCCAGCAATAATACATTATACAGGCTGCTTAATATATTATTGCAGGGATTTGGTGTTTTTTTTTTAACCACTTAAGACCCGTACCAAAATGCAGCTAAAGGACCCGGACAGGTTTTGCGATTCGGCACTGCGTCGCTTTAACAGACAATTGCGCGATCGTGCAACGTGGCTCCCAAACAAAATGATTGTCCTTTTTTTCTCTTTCTTTTGGTGGTATTTGATCACCTCTGCGGTTTTTATTTTTTGCGCTATAAACAAAAATAGAGCGACAATATTGAAAAAAATTCAATATTTTTTCCTTTTTGCTATAATAAATATCCCCCAAAAATATATAAAAAAAAAAAAAAAATTCCTCAGTTTAGGCCGATACGTATTCTTCTACCTATTTTTGTTAAAAAAAAATTGCAATAAGCGTTTATCGGTTGGTTTGCGCAAGATTTATAGCGTTTACAAAATAGGGGATAGTTTTATTGCATTTTTATAAAATATTTTTTTTTTACTACTTATGGCGGCGATCAGCGTTTTTTTTTTTTCGTGACTGCGACATTATAGCGGACACTTCAGACAATTTTGACACATTTTTGGGACCATTGTCATTTACACAGTAAAAAATGCATTTAAAAAAGCATTGTTTATTGTGAAAATGACAGTTGCAGTTTGGGAGTTAACCACAGGGGGCGCTGATGGGGTTATGTGTGACCTCATGTGTGTTTACAACTGTAGGGGGGTGTGGCTGTAGGTGTGATGTCATCGATTATGTATCCTTATAAAAGGGATCACACGATCGATGACGCCGACACAGTGAAAAACGGGGAAGCCGTGTTTGAACACGGCTCTCCCCGTTCTTCAGCTCCGGGGACCAATCGCGGGACTCCTGCGGTCCCGGAGCTTCGGACCGGGTCGCGACCCACGGCTGGAAAATAGCACAGCACGTACCTGTACGTGCCCAGCCGTGCCATTCTGCAGACGTAAATGTGCAGGAGTCCTTAAGTGGTTAAACAGGAAACTTTAAAACAGGTCCCCCTTACCTTGTAAGTCGCGGCGGCGGCACTGGCGGGCGTGTGTCCCGCCTGTGTGGTGAGCGGACGTGGTCTGGACTCGTCCTTCAGATGCTGCCCGCAGCGGCAGCCCACACACACTGCTGCCCCCCAGGACAAACCACCCCCCCTCGATTAGTACAGACCCCCCTCAGGACAAACCTCCCGCTTCAATTAGTACAGACCCCCCCATAAACCACCCCCCATTAGTAGAAACTCCCGGACAAACCACCCCCTCCATTTGTACAGACCCCCACCACAAGCCATCCCCCACAATTAGTACAGAACCCCCACAAGCCATCCCCAACAATTAGTACAGAGCCCCCCACAAGTAATCCCCCACAATTAGTACAGAGCCCCCCACAAGCCATCCTCCACAATTAGTACAGAGCCCCCCACAAGCCATCCTCCACAATTAGTACAGAGCCCCCCACAAACCATCCCCCACAATTAGTACAGAGCCCCCCACAAGCCATCCCCCACAATTAGTACAGAGCCCCCCCCACAATTAGTACAGAGCCCCCCCCACAATTAGTACAGAGCCCCCCACAAGCCATCCCCCACAATTAGTACAGAGCCACCCATAATTAGTACAAACCCCCCCACAAGCCATCCCCCACAATTAGTACAGAACCCCCCTACAAACCACCCCCATTAGTACAGACCCCCCCACAAACTGCCCCCTCCATTAGTACAGCCAACCTCTCGGGACAAACCCCACCCGGGCGGTAGCTGGAGAGTACAGTGTGAAGCTGCGCCGCCGGGGTGGAGAAGATGAAGATCGTGACACAGGAGGGAGGACTAGGAAACACCGCGGCGGTGGGGAGCGCGGCCTCAGACAAGGAGAGGAGGAGGGAGAGGCGCACTCTGGCGCTTGAGCGCCTCCACCTCTGTGGCGCCTGGGTGAACTGCACCCCGTGCGGCGCACTCAGTCTCGGCCGCGACTGATTATTCCGCCCTGTTCCTTGGCTGGCGCCGTAAGGCAAGTGCCAAAGTTGCCTTGCGCTACCACCGGCCCTGATGTCCATTACAGAATCATGCTTGTTATAAATGCAGCGCCGTCTGAAGGCCAAAAGATCAGACACTGAGATTTCTCCAGATACTCAGAATCTATTGATGATATTATGTACTGTGGATAATTATATAGAGTGCAATTTTACATTGAGGAACATTATTCTGAAATTGTTCAACAGTTTTTAGATGCAGCTTTTCACAGATTAGTGAACCTCTGCCCATCTTTACTTCTGAGACACTCTGACTCTAAGATGCTCTTTTTTTTTCAATCAAGTTTAATTGTATTTTCAAAATATAGATGGTACATTAGATATTATACAAAAAAAAAATCATTATATTGCATTACAGAATGACATATTTAGTAGTATATTCTTTCTAACAATACCGTGGTTCAAATCAAAGAATCACTCAATAGTCAGAGATAAAGAAAACAACAAAAAATCACATGTTTCTGTAAACCAACCCAACTGAAATCGAGTAAATACCCGTACTTGCCCATCTCCAATCCTCCTCTAAGTACTATTCAAATTCAGTGTAACTATTAGTATGTGTCACACCATAAGTTATATCATTCGATTTCATGAATATGATTAATTCCTAAACAACCTACCTACATCCCCTATAACATATCTGGGTTGAGTTGTTTCAAGGGATGTATAGCATCTCCTCCATCTATTCTACCCCCCATTTCCAAAACATTCTCCTGTGGCGAATTAGAAGGGATAAGATGAAGAAATAAAGATTAAGAAAATAAACAGAAACTTAGGTATACTTATATTTCCGATTTAGTGAAAGAATATTTTGATATCATAAAATATCATCAAACAATTAATTTAAGAATTTATTAGAGGAATTGACTCCACCTCTAATATTCTCTCCACAGATTCCATGAGTCAAAAAATATCGTTTTCAGAAATTTCAGTATACCCAAATTGACTAAAGAATGTATCCAAATGGATAAAATAAAATTATATATGAGAAAGAAAAGAACCAAGCCATAAATAACACATTCATGTAGAGAAAGTTCCTTGTGTTATTTATATAATATAAAAAATTAAAGAAACTGAAAAAGAGGAAGAAAAAGGAAAAGTAGGAGAGGATGAAGGAGTAAAGAGAAAGAAGGGTATTTCTTAAATACCATGTGAATTTAATAAGGCAATTCAGTACTTATTTTCTTAAATACCATGTGAATTTAATAAGGCAATTCAGTACTTACTGTTGTATACATTTGGCAGGTAGGCTATCTACCCTTCTTTCTCTTTACTCCTTCATCCTCTCCTACTTTTCCTTTTTCTTCCTCTTTTTCAGTTTCTTTAATTTTTTATATTATATAAATAACACAAGGAACTTTCTCTACATGAATGTGTTATTTATGGCTTGGTTCTTTTCTTTCTCATATATAATTTTATTTTATCCATTTGAATACATTCTTTAGTCAATTTGGATATACTGAAATTTCTGAAAACGATATTTTTTGACTCATGGAATCTGTGGAGAGAATATTAGAGGTTGAGTCAATTCCTCGAATAAATTCTTAAATTAATTGTTTGATGATATTTTATGAAATCAAAATATTCTTTCACTAATTCTTTACCCAAGTATTTTAACCATTGTTCCCAAATCTCATTAAACTGATTATCTGAATCTAATAATAAGCCCATCCTTTTCTCTTGTTCCATAATCCAAGTCACCTTCCTTTTCATATATAATATCGAAACTGTCGTTTTTTTTCCAAGCAGCTGCTATAGAAATCCTGGCTCCTATGAGGATAAATAATATTAGTCTTCTGGTAGACTTATGAGCATGCGGTACAAGTCTAAGATGCTCTTTTTATATTCAATCATGTTACTAACCTGTTGCCAATTAACCTAATTACAGCTCTACTTTGTTAGTACCAGTAGTGGTGCGTCCATAAAGGGCGCAGGAGCGCCACCCCCTATCTCCTAAACAAGGGGGGGTGTAGTGGCGCTTGCAAAAATATCTTTTTTAAAAAACTAAATAACCAATAATAACAATTTCCAATAGTTTCCAGAATACGAATAAATTATCAAGTAAGTATGCTCCACTGATTCCTGTGTAAAATGTGTTCCACTCCAGATGAAATCAAATACCCACCCGACATTAACCAGGTAATGTGGAGAGTAATGAGAGTGAAGAAATAATAATAAATAAGAAAAAACAAATCTGCCAATGACAAGCACAGTGTTAATACATATAAATAATAATCTGGAATTGTTCAGATAATAATACCAGCAATATTTTCTTCAAAAACCATATAAAGTGCAAATATGCAAATGAGCTCCAGCTAATCCAAAGTGCATAGTGCAATGAATTAAATAATTAATGAATAATATCCATAAAAGTGAAATACATCAAAAGTGGAAAAATATAAATATATATAAAAATATAAAAATTCCAATCCATGCATAAGTGAAAAAAAAGAAAACTCAATCCATTAATGACTGCAGTGAAATAGTGTCCCATATAATTCACCAAGGAATTTAAATCATCAAAAAAAATATATATATAAAAAAATATCAAAAAATATATATTAATAAATATATAAAAGAAACGTGTCCAGTGCAATATGTGCAGATGAAAACAATCCAATACTCAAAAAGGCAATATCAAGCAAAAAGATATATAGTGCAAAAGTGCTTCACTTCTATTGAGATTCCATGATGATTGCTTTAGTGCATGATAGTAGATGTGCATACGTGCTTCCAAAATGACAGACTCCAAACCTTTCCACAGTGCAGTGGTGAAAAAATTGAAATTATTTCTGCAAGCCCCTTACCTTGAAGAAGCTTGTATAAAAGCCTTATATAATATTAAAAGAAAGCGTGTCCCACAGCCAGCCTGCCATTCCTTAGTGCATAAACAAAGACTTGATCCCAGCGATGGCACTCAAAAAGAGAACAGGAAGGCTTCCATAGTGTAAGACCATTCACAATTTATTAAATAAAAACGAGTAAAAACACTTACAGACAGAGCTGTAATAACAGCGTGTAGTACAATGTGGCCACGAGCGGATGATGTCACCTCGGGAGGATTGCTTGTACTTTTTGCTATAATAAATATCTCATTTTTTTTTTTAAAAAGCTATTTTCTCAGTTTAAGCAGATACGTATTTTTCTACATATGTTTGGTAATAAAAATCGCAATAAGCATATATTGCTTGGTTTGCACAAAAGTTATGGCGTCTACAAAATAGGGCAGGGATATGCAATAAGCGGACCTCCAGCTGTTGCAAAACTTCAAGTCCCATCATGCCTCTGCCTCTGGATGTCATGCTTGTGTCTGTCAGAGTCTTGCTATGCCTCATGGGACTTGTAGTTCTGCAACAGCTAGAGGCCCACTAATTGCATATTCCTGAAATAGGGGATAGATTTATAGCATTTTTTTATTATTAATATTTATTTTACTAGTAATGGCGGCGATCTGCCATTTTTATTAGGACTGCGACATTATGGTGGACACATCAGACACTTTTGAAACATTGGGACCATTGGCATTTATACAGCGATCAGTGCTATTGAAATGCACCGATTACTGTAAAAAAAATGTCACTGGCAGGGAAAGGGCCTGCTACCCCACTTAAAGGGACCGACGTACAGCTACGACGGTTGGCGGGATCGTGCTGACCTGCTGCCGTATAACGACGGCGGCTGGTCGGCATGTGGTTTACAGTTGCTGTGTACGTACAAAAATGATTGCATACAGCATCGCATATCAGCACCGACCCGTGGAATATAATCTATTACTGAGCATGTCACCACCCCAGGAATGGTAATGTATAGATTCTTCCACCCTAGCAATTGGCTCCAAATGCTGTTTCCTTTTCCGTCTCTAGCAAAACAATACCTTCTTATGTTTACCCCAAGTCACCACACGTTCAAATATGACAATAAAAAAATACTCTCTCAAATTTGGATTCATGGCAAGTTGAGACTGATCAACAGAGTTCATAAGAAGTTTACACCACTCCATTCTTCCATAAGCCAGTAAGGCGACACGCACACTCAGGCTGCATGGCATGCAGTGGTCCAGGCATCATGTAATGCCTTTTGCTGTGCATTGACCGTGACAAGGTAAAAGAAAACATCCCATGGTTGCCCTGAGACCATGGGGCTGATAAGCTGGAGTGTCAAATCTGGTGCAGCTCTGCATAGAAACCAATCAGCTTCCAGGTTTTATTGTCAAAGCTTAAAGCGGATGTTCCACCAAAAAAAAATATTAAAAGCCAGCAGCTACAAATACTGCAGCTGCTGACTTTTAATATTAGGACACTTACCTGTCCTGGAGTTCAGCATGGTCCGCAGCAGAGGACGAGCGATCGCTCGTCACCCTGCTGCTCCCCCCTCCATCCACGCTGAGGGAACCAGGAAGTGAAGCGCTCCGGCTTCACTGCCCGGTTCCCTACTCGCGCTGCGCCCGCCGATTGGCTCCCGATGTGTGCTGGGAGCCGAGTGTTCCCAGCACACAACGGGGGGGCCACGGGATGTGACGCAATGCCTGTCTTTTGCCCGTGAATGCCGGGCCGGAAGTGGGTGCAAATACCTGTCTTTAGACAGGTATCTGCACCCCCTTCCCCCCCCCCGAAAGGTGTCAAATGTGACACCGGAGGGGGGGGAGGGTGCCGATCAGCGCGACTTCACTTTAGGGTGGAGAACCGCTTTAGGCAAACAAGCTGAAGTTAGAATCTGATTGGTTTCTTTGCAGAGCTACACCAGATTTTGCACTCTCCAGTTTTAGTAAATCTGCTATCAGCATGAATCACTTCTGACAAGTTTTCCTGACACCAAAAAAAGTGACGGGGAGGGATCTCCAGCTGTTCGAGAACCTCAGATCTGTTCCTGTGTGCAGGAAGGGGTGTTTCTTCCCTCCAAACAGCTCTTAGAGCTCTCCTTACTGAGCACTGTATCCATCCACCTTTTTCTGAAAGCTCAGACAAGCTTTATAAATTCTGGAATTTAAACGGATGTAAATAAGAGAAGACTGCTGCTGATAGATCCACAGGTGAAAATCCAAAGTAAGAAAGCTTCAGTGAGTTCAAAGAAAAGTTGTGAACATCCAATGTGCAAAAAGTGATTCCACTGAGTGCAGCCAGCCCGTCACCTGGAGGTAAATGAAAAGCTTACCAGAAAGCCAGTGACCGCCCTTTGCAGGGGGGTCAAAACAGGCTAATAGATGGATGAATCCTGCGGAATCGTTCCTCGGTCTCTCACACACCGATCAGCTCCGATCCACAGCTAGCAGATCCTTCTCCAAGGTTATCCTTCCAGGGGTGTCACAGGTGTGTGATTGAATGTGAGGCGCACACTCAGAAGTGTCATGGTAAGTATGCCGCAATGGAAATAAAGAGAAAAAAATCCCATAGTGCAGGCATTTGAAAAGAGGATGGAGGTTTATTTAGCAAATAAAGTTAAAATACAAACACTCTGTCAGTGAGAGATAAAATAATCCTTGCAAGGAAAAAAAGCAGCAGCTCTGTTTGGCGTCAGTCAGCCTGGGGACTTCGCGCATTCGCGGTGCGTGTCGCCTGACGATCATTTCGTCACACTGACGTCATCAGGGGCGCACGCGCCTAATATACAATCCAAGACACCAATGGAGCGAGTCCATTGGTTCTACAGCGAACCAACCACAGAGCTAGGAAAAAAGGTGTGCACATAGCGCTGGTCAATGATCATCAGCACATGTGACATCTTGTGGATGAATGGCAAAATGCTGCCAAATAAAAACAGAGAGCAAGGAATATTCATTAATGAAAAGAACACTTCCCTCTCCCATTAACATTATTAAAAATGAGAGAGTGCCATCTAGTGGATAAAAAGATAATGCTCAACATATCAAATATTCAACATTATATTGGCACAAAACATTTTAAATTATATATTATATAACATCAGATATAGTTTAGCCCAAAAGAATACACAAATTATTACAAAGGGTGATCCTGAAAGTAACTAGAAATTGTTAATGTTAGTCAAAAGTGACTAATCAAAAGGACAAACATAAAAGATTCATTAGACAGAAAATTACTTATCCCAATTTAAAAGATCTTTTTATTCTCTAAAAGATCATTTTTGTTTTATTTTAAAAAGGGGGAAAGCATTAATGAAGAAGGACATCACCCATTATTGATAAAGCAGTTGATGTCCTATTCGACATTAAGGCCTCCTGGGACATGGCAACGAAGTCTATGAATCCAGCTGGTTTCAGACCTGGATATAGTCCTTTTGCCATTACTCCCACGCCAATGGGGCACATATTTTTAAATCTGCCCCTTAATCGTACTTAAGGCGAGAGCCTGATCCACTCCACAGTGTAAGAACAGAAGAATCCAGGACATCACGTATGTACGGGGGTGCCAATTCATCTCTTCTCACAGAGATGTAAGCCTTCCATGTACAATGGTAAATCTTCCGGGAAGTGGACTTCCACGCTCGCAGCATGGTCGAGATTACCTAATCCGACAGACCCCGTTCCCTCAGCACCTGGCTCTCAATAGCCACGCCGTTAAAGCCAACGACTGTAAAGCAGGATGCAAGATAGGACCCTGCGACAGAAGATCCTCTCGCAGTGGCAGGCGCTACGGGAAAATCTGCCACCAGACGCACCAGATCTGCGTACCAGGGACGGCGAGGCCAATCCAGAGCAATTAGGATTGTTGGTATCCCCTCGGCTTCCACTCTGTGCAGCAGGCAAGGAAGAAGCTTCAGAGGAGGGAAGGCGTCGATTAGGCGATAATGACCCTATGGAGCCACCAACGCGTCTGCCCACGGGTCTCTTGACCTGGCCACGAACCGTGACACCTTCCGATTGAGTCGGGACGCCAGAAGATCCACGTCTGGAGTGCCCCATTTCAGACACAGATTCTGAAACACATCCGGGTGAAGCGACCATTCTCCTTGGTCTAGCGTTTGGCGACTTAGGTAGTCCGCCTGCCAGTTCTGTACGCCCGGGAATGTAAACGGCCGAAAAAGAGCCGGAACGTTCTTTTCGGCCCACCGGAGGATTTGAGCAACTTACGCCGCTGCAGCCGAGCTCCGTGTGCCCCCTTGATGATTGACATACGCCACAGCCGTAGCGTTGTCCGACTGAATCCTGACCGGGCGACCCTGCAGTCTCAGAGACCACTTGGAGAGGCACAGCCTGATCGCCCGGAGTTCCAGGACATTGATTGGCAGGCAGGACTCTTCCCGAGTCCAGCGCCCCTGGGCTGACTGAACACCCCAGACTCCCCCCCAGCCGGAGAGAATGGCATCCGTTGTGACCACCGTCCAGTGGTAGGGCAGGAACGACTTCCCGGCCCGAAGTACTGGAGATGTCAGCCACCACACTAGGGAGGACCTGACCAGGCGACTCACCCGGACTTGGTAATCCAGAGACAAAGGGAGCTTGTCCCAACGCAACAGAATTTCTCTCTGTAACACTCGAGTATGAAAATGAGCATACGGAACCGCCTCAAAGGAGGACACCATCAGACCCAGAACTCGCACGCAAAAGCGAAGCGACGACCACTTCTGGGTCGCCAACCGCCTCACTGCAGTTTGCAGTGTCCGTAGTTTCTCTGTGGGAAGAAAAACGCTCGTCTCCCAGGAATCCAGGACCAACCCCAGGTATTCCAGGAGCTGAGACGGTACCAACACCGACTTCTGAGTATTTAGCAGCCAACCGAATTCCCGGAGGGTCTGGCAGGTGATAGACACAACTTCCTCTAATTCTGAGCTTGAAGAAGCTCTCAGAAGAAGGTCGTCCAGGTATCCTACAATAGCGATCCCGCGCTGCCTCAGCAGGGCCAGAATCGGAGCGAACACCTTGGTGAAAACCCTTGGCGCCTAAGCCAGGCCCGAAAGGGAGGGCCACAAATTGAAGGTGGTCCTCCCCGACCGCAAAGCGCAGAAATCTCTGGTGCTTTGCGCATATGGGGATATGAAAGTACACGTCCTCGATATCCAAGGACGCCAGGAAATCCCCTTGATGGAGTGCCGCCACTACAGAGCGAACCGACTCCATCCTGAACTTTTGCACTTTGACAAAACAGTTGAGGGCCTTGAGATACAGGATTGGACGGGCCCCTTCCTTCTTGGGGACTACAAACAGATTGGAGTAAAACCCCTGAAACCGTTCCAGTAAAGGAACCGGCACGATCACCCCCCTGACCGGCCCCAAACAGAGCCTCCCGACGACCAGGAGGAAGCTGGAGGTTAGAAGGAAAAAATATGTTTGGCGGACAAGAGAGAAACTCTATCTTGTACCCTGAGGAAACTACTTCGCAAACCCACCAGTCGGAAAAAAGACCTCCACCGAGCCGCAAAGTCACGAAGCCGCCCCCCCACCCGAGAGACGGGCGGGGGCAGACCTTCATGCGGAAGCAGTTTTTTCCGCAGGCTTGCGGAACCAGGGGCGCTTCTGCCCTTCAGCGGGCGCCTTAGCGCCCTGGGAACGTTTACCTGCCGCACCGGGCGGCCCAAAAAAATGCTTGGGGGCGGTAAAGGAGGGTCCCTGCCTACGGCGAGGCTCCTTACCCTTTACCAGATTGTGGGAGCAGAGTGCTCTTACCTCTCGTGGCATCTTTGATGATGTCATTGAGAGAAGCCCCAAAAAGCCATTCTCCCTTAAAGGGTAAGTCCACCAAGGCCTTCAAAGAAGACTCTTCAGCCAGACAAGGCGACGCAACACCACCGCATAGGCAGAGGCCCTGGAGAGCAAGGGAAGCGTATCAAGGGCTTACTCACATACACATTTTAGGCCCTGCACCAACTGGTCGGCCAGTGCCACACAGTCCGGAGGGGCATGATGCTCCCCCAACTCCTGAAGCAACAACTTTGCCCGTTAAGTAAGTGTCTGCGACACTAGAGCCCCGGCCAAGACCGGTCTCCCCGCCGACCCCACCACCGTGAACATGGAGCGGGCCACAGCCTCAGCTCTCCTATCTGCGGGGTCCTTGAAAGCGGGAGCCCCTTCCACAGGTAACGTGGTAGCCTAGTTCAGTCTGGACACAGGGGGGTCCACTGACGGATGAGAGGTCCATTTTTTCAGGAAATCCTCCTCAAAAGGATAATGGACGGCAAAGCATTTTGGAACAGAAAAAAACTTTTGCAGCCGATCCCATTCCTTGTACAAAAACCTTTCCAGATAAGAAACACAAGGAAACACTTTTGCAGTGCGGGCTGGCTTGCGGAACCAAAAGGGACCCACATCTCTGATGTCTTCGTTGAATCCTCAATTTTTTGAGTATCCCACACCGCAGTGATAAGAGCTCCAACTAGCGCCCTATCATGCGCTTACCCTGAAGCAGAGTCATCCTCACTGTCCGTGTGGACTAGGCCTGCATCCTCTGACACCTTGGAACCAGGGCCGGGGAGCAGTAGCTGGGCCCGATTCCGTGTCAATGGCATCCCCAGAAGGTGCTTTTCACCCCCCCCCCCCTCTGGCCACGCGCTGCTTCAATCCTGGCAACAAATGCCTCTAGGACTGCTGTCATAGCATCCACTTTTTGCGATTTCCTCTGTCTCTCAGTAGATGAGAAAGAAAAACTATCACACACACACACACACAGATTGTGTTTTTTTATTTTTTATTCAAAGACTGATTTTATTAACTGAGTTTAATAAAACAAAACTGTACAAAACACAGTCAAACTGTGAAAAATAAAATAAATACAAATCGCATTGAAAGAACTTTGTAACAAGATCAGTATCAAGTCCATAGTGTGTCTGAGTGAAGAGAGGTCGGATACTTATTGCGAGCCTGGGAAGCCAACTTCTGTCTGAGCTCTCGTACTTCTGACAGGAGAACACGCTCTTTAGTCTCCAAATCTCCCCTTCCTCGATCCAAAGAAACTACAAAAGCACAAAAAATAGACACATATAATATAGCAGAAAACCCTTGTCACTTCTAAAAAAAAAGAAAAGAAAAAAGTAAAACTGATGGCCCAACGTCGTTATCCACTTGCCTCTCGCTTTGAAAGAGGTATTTTTTTTTAATCCAATTTTCGGATCATGTTTATGGGCCATTACTAAACACAAAAATGACTGGAACTCTGCTTTAAAGTTGTTGTATAGGGGTTTTTGTAACTTTTATCTACAGGTAAGCCTATAATAAGGCTTACCTGTAGGTATAAAGAATATCTCCTAAACCTGTACGGTTTAGGAGATATTCCCCCCGCAATGCGCCGCTGCGCAGCAGGGAATCTTTGGCTAAAGGGTCAGCAGTCGCCGGACCTTGCCGGCTTGAAGTCTCCTGCACGCATGCGCGGGAGTGACGACATCGCCGCTCCAGCCAATCACAGCGCTGGAGCGGCGATACCCGGAAGACACGCCGAGTCAAGATGACATCTCGCTCGGCGTGGACCAGGTAAGTTCTCTTCACCTCGTTCTGAGGTAAGTATTTCATAATGAGCTAATATGCGGTGCATACTAGCTCATTATGGCTTTTGCCTTTCAGGTGAAAAAAATAAATAAAAAATTAATCGCGGGGTATACAACCACTTTAAATAAAAAATAAAAAATAGTGTGTACTAGGCTTTGATCGGCAACTGCCATGGTGCTCCACATGTGATCTGCTATGGAACCAGCCATTTGATGGTTTGACAGTTTGGTTGGGAACACAAGCAAATTTGACAAATAAGATTTCCAGCATGCCGGGAATGTAACTTTTTTTTTTAAATGGTTAAAGGTGTTGTAAAGGTAAAAAAATGTTTTCCTAAATTGCTTCCACACAGTAATGCAAGGCTTTCTCCCTGGTGAGGAGTGTTGTGCTCGCCCCCCTCCCTTGAGGGGGGAGGGGGCGAGCAGGAGCGTCAGGACGCCCACTAACACACAGCTCCTTTCTCTATCTGCAATGTAGAGAGCATCCTGACTCTCCTGTTCGCCCCCTCCCCCCTCAAGGGAGGGGGCGAACACGACACTCCACACCAGGGAGAAAGCCTCACATTACTGTGTGGAGTTACAGACAGAAGAACAGGAAGTGAGGATTTCTCGGAAGAAATAGGGACATTTAAAAGCAAAATGGAAGGATGAGGTAAGTGAAGGAGGACTGCACTAAGGTAAAGGAAGCTATTTAGAACTCCACACAGTGATGCGAGGCTTTCTCCCTGGTGTGGAGTGTCGTGCTCGCCCCCTCCCTTGGACTACAGGAGAGTCAGGAAGCCCACTAACACACAGCTCCTTTCTCAATCTGCAACTTAGAGAGCGTCCTGACTCTCCTGTAGTCCAAGGGAGGGGGCGAGCATGACACTCCACACCAGGGAGAAAGCCTTGCATTACGGTGTTGAGTTACAAACAGAAGAACAGGAAGTGAGCATTTACCTTTACAAGCCCTTTAAGAAGAAGCAAATCGAGCATTTTTGCTATTTTTATTCAGGTAATTTTAACAAGTACAAGATCAGCATTTGCCATTGTAATCGGAAGTAATTGTACATTAACAAACCGTTGAAGATTCGGATGCATTACTGATAAACCTTTTATGCACGCGTGACTTAATATAGCATCATCCACCTATTAGGTTTATATGAAAAAGTCAAACCTAAACCAAACATAAAGAAAAGGAAGAAATGTAAATATATACTGAAGAACTTATGAGATGTATGAACAACCTCAAATGGCTAGGTTTAAAAAAATGGCCCTTGTCATCCCCACTTATCTCACTGGAGGTGTACTGCGTTTGTAGAGGGGAAATGCATATATAGTGCAGTTATAATTCTGGAGCCCCTCCTCTTGCCTCAAGTAGTACATAGGTGTACTCCAATGTAGGGCCGAAACAACTAATCGATTAATCGACAACTAATCGATTATGAAATTAATCAATTACAAGTTTCATAATCAATTAATCGGCCAGTAACATAATGGGGTTAAAAAAAACTAAAATTAGCCCTTCATAGTACAAAAAAAGCAAATGGCTCCTGTAAATATTACTTTCACTGTCCCACAGTAGAAAAATGAACCCCTTACAGTAGCGATTATTTGCTCTTTTTGTACTTATTTTTGTTTTTTTAACCCCATTATGTTACTAAACATCTCAGGCCGAGGGTCACAGCTCTGTTTTTTGGTGCTTTTTGCAGAAACACACTACAGTTCATTTACATGTTTTCCTATGGGACATGTTCACATCCATGATTTTTTTTCAGCTGCTGCGTATTTGGAAAGGGGGCAAGGACTTTTTAACGCAAAACGGTGCCATTTTGTTTTTTTTTGGTTCAATATACTTCAATTGAGAAGCTGCAGAAAAGCATGTAATGTGTTTTTGCGGCAATTTGTGTTTTATAATCTGCCCAACAACAAATTGGCCCAATTTTTAAGGCCATTATCCGATTAATCGAAACAATAATCTGCCAACTAATCGATTATGAAAATAATCGTTAGTTGCAGCCCTACTCCAATGTGTAGCATAGGGGACCAGATCCCACCCCCGCTACCACTATTAGAAGCGAACCAATAGCTGAACTTCCACGTGGTCACAGGGACCATAATTGGTCCAAACGCCCATTGAAAGGCAAATTCAGATGGAAAGAGGAAAGAAGGAGAAAAACGGATATCAGAGAGAAGCATAGAGGGTAGTGAAGGGGGTGCAACTCAAGGCCCTGGAGGAAGATACTCCCGAGCCAATCCCATCTCATATTTTTGCTATTTTTAAAGTTAGACCCCTTTCACACTGATGCTCTTTTCAGGTATTTTAGCACTAAAAAAAAGTGCCTCTTATGTCTTCCCAGTGTGAAAGCCTGAGTGCTTTCACACTGGGGCGGTGCACTTGCGGGATGGAAAAAAAAAGGCCTGCAAGCAGCATCTTCGGGGGAGTTTGGGAGTGGTGTACACACCTCTCCCAAAACGCCCTGCCCATTGAAATGCAAAGTGCTTTGGCAGCGCCGCAACGCGGGAGCTTTTAACGCTTTCTTCGTCCACTAGCGGGGGCTAAAAGTGCCCTGTTAGTAGGTTTGCCACCTCATCCCTTTAAAACAGAACACATATTAATTACACATGTTCTGTGGCTGATTAATGTGGTAATTAAACTCACTTGTTGCCTTATCTGCATTCAATTAGCCCCAGAACCTGTGTAATTCATATGTGTTCTGTTTTAAAGGGATGAGGTGGCAACCCTACCTGCTAGTGGCTGAAAAGCGCAGCTAAAACGGCGGTAAAGCACTTTACCGTTAACGTAGCCTTACTGTTGGTAACTTCTCCAAACAACCTTATATACCCTTCATAGTGCAAAGAACTTACAGTGGGTGGAGGAGTCAGAGGAGGACACATCATTTAAACACACATTTCCTGTCTTCTTCTGACCATCTGCCTCTTCCCGTAAAGAATTCCTTGTGGGCACTCCATGATTCAGAACTCGGTCTGTAAAAAATGGGAAATAAGGTAAGGACAAGGTTCCTGGAGGGAAAACATAAGTCTAGCAGATGATACTTTGGCGTTTACCCTGGAAAACCACATTATTAGGGGCAGTAAATGGGTGTATGTGTTTGTACATGAATACTGGTCAATCCACACTAATTAGAGCAATCTTCACCACGCTGTAAGAGTACTGCACTGGTCTGAGAAGCGCTGAAAAGTCACACTGGTTATCAAGACTTGTTCCTGATGATCAAGAGTCTCTGTGGGATTTCAATTCATCTGATGTGTAATTTGGCCAGTTACCAACAAGAGATACCAAAGCTGCACACACTTTGGCAATGCTTTACTCTTTCCAAGGTAACCATATTGATATCCCACCAATGACAAAAGTCTGCATTTAAAGGTTTTTTATGAATACATTAATATTTTAAAAAACTTTTAATTTTTTTTACATCTCATCGGCTCATCGACCCTCCCAGAGAATTGCACAAATGCTAGGAGTAATGACATTGATACTTTTAAAGCCAATGGCTACATCACTACGAAGTGATGTAGCGCCACCTTCTTTAACCACTTAAGACCCGGACATTTAGGCAGCTAAAGGACCCGGTCAGGTTTTGCGATTCGGCACTGCTTCGCTTTGACAATTACGCGGTCGTGCGACGTGGCTCCCAAACAAAATTGGCGTCCTTTTTTCCCCACAAATAGAGCTTACTTTTGGTGGTATTTGATCACCTCTGCGGTTTTTATTTTTTGCACTATAAACAAAAATAGTGCTTTTTGCTATAATAAATATCCCCCAAAAATATATAAAAAAAAATATATAATATCAGTTTAGGCCGATACGTATTCTACCTATTTTTGGTAAATAAAAAAAAAATAATCGCAATAAGCGTTTATCGGTTGGTTTGTTGTCCGAGGGAACAACGGCCTGGGAAACACAGATTTTTCAAAGCCAGGCACCCCTTCCATAGACTCCCATGTTAAACGGTAATTTCTCCGGTGACTTTGGGGACCCGGTACCGGCCAGTCGTAGGTCCCCTGGACCTGGAACTTGGCACACATGTAGCCCCATTTTTGCTTTACAAGTGTGCAAAGTTCGTTGTCTGGGGAGCAGCAATTTTTCAAGCCAGGCACCCCTTCCTTAGACTCCCATGTTAAATGACCAACACAAAGTGGAACATAATTGTGAAGTGGAAGGAACATGATAAATGGTTTTCAAATTGTTTTACAAATAAATATGTGAAAAGTGTGGGGGGCATTTGTATTCAGCCCCCGGAGTCAATACTTTGTAGCTGCAGTATGTGTAGCTGCTGGCTTTTAATTTTTAAAAGTGGTGGGCGGATCTCCGCTTAAATATCTGTTCCAGGAGAGCTTTATGCACTAATTCAGGTCTAGGGCTTTTTGAAAGCTTTAGTCCTTTATCACCAAAATCTGTATAGTCTCAATAAAACACTATAGAAACACTACCGAGTGTGTTTACCAATCATACAGAGAGCAGGATGACAGTCCCCCTCCAGGAACGATCGATGAAGAGGCAGCAGTCATTATGTGGTTGCCTACAACTATTTTGATACCAAAAGATAACTTACCGTATATTCTCGAGTATAAGCCGACCCGAATATAAGTCGAGGCACCTAATTTTACCACAAAAAAACTGGGAAAACGTATTGACTCGAGTATAAGCCTAGGGTGTCCATGCCTCACTGTGCCCATGACTAGACTGACATTTAACATGGGAGTCTAAGGAAGGGGTGCCTGGCTTGAAAAATTGCTGCTCCCCAGACAACGAACTTTGCACACTTGTAAAGCAAAAATGGGGCTACATGTGTGCCAAGTTCCAGGTCCAGGGGACCTACGACTGGCCGGTACCGGGTCCCCAAAGTCACCGGAGAAATTACCGTTTAACATGGGAGTCTATGGAAGGGGTGCCTGGCTTTGAAAAATCTGTGTTTCCCAGGCCGTTGTTCCCTCGGACAACAAACTTGCAGAGGAAGAGTGGGGCTACATGTGTGCCAAGTTTAGGGTCCAGGGGACCTACGGCTGGCCGGTACCGGGTCCCCAAAGTCGGGGAGATCAGGCGCAAAAAGGTGACTGGAGTATAAGCTGAGGAGGGCATTTTCAACACAAAAAAAATGTGCTGAAAAAAAAAGCTATGGCTCTAGAAATGTGCTAGCAATTTCATTGAAAATGTTCATGCTGATTACAGGTATAAAGGTCGCAATGGTGTACTTTTGCATTAATGCTGTTCAAACAAACTTTCAAACTAACCATAATATTCCTTGTCAGTCTGTAGTAAGATGTCCTCTGCTGCCACCTCCTGTACTGTTCCTGTGCGCAAAAACGTCCTCCTTTCAGCATCTTGTGTGGATTTTGCAAATTGTTCTGTTTCTAGCTGCCCAAGTCTGTTAGACGCCTCAGCCCACTATTCACACAGGAGCAAACAAGCAAAACGCATCAAAGATTTATGCAGAAAAGTAAACAAAATGGTATAGCAGATTATTAAAAGGAGAAGTACAGCCAATGCTAGTTTGGCTAAACTTCTCCTGTGGATCACAGGAGTGTAGTTTGCTTTGCACTTCTGTGACCCATCTTTAGCAAAGAGCGAGCTGAAGTCCGCTCTCTGCTGATGTCACAGTGTCGACCCAGGTTCGGGCATCATCACGTCCATAGAGTCGGGATCCTCCCACTCCTGCCCTCCCACAACTCCGCGCTCCAGTGAGCAAGGAGGGAGCAGAGCTGTGACTGGCAGCTCTCTGCTCACGGAGCTGTGAGCAGAGAGCTGTGCATGGGACTCTACTACTGCCATGCACATTTCAACATTGATGTCCTTTTTTATTCTACCAACTGTAAGTGTTTTTAACCGGCATTAAACTTTCCATGTTTGTATAGAATCACACTATGTGCCTTTTCATTTCCTCCATGTTCCCTGGGTATGTTTTCAATCTTCCATGAGTCATCTCTGAGCTGTTGATACCTCCCTCATCTGTTATCAAGTGAAGACTTCATTGTTTCCTGTTGATCGCACATTTTGGTGTTTGCTGGTACATCTTCTCATCTACATATCTACAGCCTTATTGACCCTTTGAGCCTATGCTCACTTGGGTTCACTATATCTGGTAAGCCTCCCCCTCTGGTGGTGGGTGTTATCACTACATGTTTAGTTCACTAAGAATCACTGTGGGTTCTTAACCACTTCCATACAGGGCACTTACGCACCTTTCCGCACAAGCCAATTTTCAGCTTTCAGCACTGTCGCACTTTGAATGACGGGCACAGATGAGGTGGCACTGATTGGCGGCACTGATGGGCACTCATGGGCGGCACTGATGGGCACTCATGGGCGGCACTGAGGGGTGGCACTGATGGACACTGGGGTGGCACCGATGGACACTGTGGGGCGGCACTGATTTACTTATGTTGCCAGTCAGTGCCCATTTGTGGGCACTGATTGGCATCTTTTTTTTTTTTCCAGACTTTTTTTTTTTTTACTTTTTTTTTGCCCCCTTTTTTTGGGTTTCCCCTACCCTGGTGGTCCAGGGTGGGCTTCCCTGGTGGTCCATGTGGCGATCCGAGGGGGGGCTGCGCTGATAAACAATCAGCGCGAACCCCCCCTGTCAGGAGAGCCGCAGATCGACTCTTCTCTACTCGCCGGAACGCCAACGCGAACGGTGTGTCCTGGAGGAGGAATCCCCGGATGATTATCCTGGCCTGGCCGGAGTATATTCTGATGAGCGCTATATGATCTTCTATCTGGTAAGCGGCTGTGAATGACTTACTAGATGAACAGAACAGCAGAGTAGATTCACCTGCTGTCAAGTTTTCCTTATCCCATTTAATTTACATGGACTTTGCCATTCATGAGTCTGTTCATATTTATCTATTGGAATGAATCTTCAGTGTTAACCCTTTAGTATTTATGAACTTACCCGTTATTGTTATTTCTATGAACACTATTGTTGAAGGTCACTTGAGTTCGTATGATAAATTTTGCATTTTTTAGGTGGGAGCGCAATAAATATATATATATATATATATATATATATATATATATATATATATATATATATATATATATATATATATATATATCTATCTATATATATATATATATATATTTATATATATATTTATATATAGACTGAAGATTTAAGGTTTTTTGATTGCAGCACCACTGTATTTATTAATTTATTTTTGCAATTTTTCTTGTTTGCACGTTGGTGTAATTTTTTTTCATTATTATTTATTTAATAAGGGTTTCAGCACAGATTTTTTTCCTTTTATATCAGTTATGAAAAGATAAGATGGCGGCCACTTGCCTTTTGGGTTTCCAGCTCTTTGACGACATCATGCAGCTCAGGGCCAGATTAAGAACATCATGGGCCTGGTGCTGAGGATTTTGGTGGGGCCTTTTAGGCTGCATTCACACCTCCGCGACAAGTAACGCCGCGTACGCGGCGTATTTTGCCGCGAATAGTGTAACTTTTTTTTTACAAATCCTTCCTATTGCTTTGTATGGCCGAACGCCAATGCCGCCTGAAAAAAAGTGTCCGGGACTTTTTTTCATGCCGCAGGTGTACGGCGTCTATGAGATGTGAACCATCTCATAGACAGCAATGGGAATTCTCCCCTCCAGCGGCACGAGCGGCCGGCGTCTGGCGTTTTGTCGTGGAGGTGTGAATGGGGTGTAATAAATAATAAATAAATGCGTGGGAATGACATGAACGCAGCCCAGCCAAGGCGAGGGACCAAAGGCACAGAACACAGAAGGAAGACCGGGTGAAGATGGAAGCGTCCAGGCCCCGCCTGATTCATCGCAGCACTGGAGGGCTCAGTCTGAAAATTGAAGTGTACACTAATGTGCTAATATGCTGTGCATACTTGTACAATGTGGCATAACCTACCCCAGGGCCTCTAAAAAGTAGTAATGTCAGGAAAGTTTACTACCGCTTTATTATCACAGGATCCCAGGAGCCTCTTATGGGGCCCCCTACTGACCCGGTGGACGGTGGCCCTTGGGCAGTGCCTAAGTGCACAGTTGCCAACATTTAAAAAATATTTTCAGGGCCACTTTTTTATATAAGTGCTATATTTAGAGTAGCTGAGATCCCCGATGTTCCTCTATACATCATAGTAGTAATCACAAAATTAAATGAGTACTAATAATGGGGCATAATGGGGCAAAACAAATATGAGAACTGATATTTCCTTTAGTTGAACTAACAAAAGTGTGTCCATTCTAGAGCTGGTAACATTGAGGATATTCAGTATAATTTTAAAGAACTGTTTTTGTGGGTAAGCGACATAGGGGAGGAGTATGGACGGTATATAAGTGGGAAGTATGTGCAGGTGAGGGAGAGGAATGTGGAGGGTCTAACAGTGTGCACTATGTACAGGAGAGGAGTACAAAGGGTACGGAAAAAAGCACTATGTACAGGAGAGTGTGAAGGGTATGACAATGGGCAGTATGTACAGGAAGAGTGAGGGGGTATGACAGAGGGTAGTACGTACCAGAGAGAAGTGTGGAGGGTATGACAGTGGGCAGTATGTACAGGAGAGGAGTGTGGAGGGTATGACAGTGGGCAGTATGTACAGGAGAGGAATGTAGACGGTATGATAGTGGGCTCTATGTATAGGAGAGGAGTGTGGAGGGTATGACAGTGAACACTATGTATAGGAGAGGAGTGTGGAGGGTATGACAGTGGGCACTATGTATAGGAGAGGAGTGTGGAGGGTATGACAGTGAGCAGTATGTACAGGAGAGGAGTGTGGAGGGTGCGACAGTGGGCACTAAGTACAGGAGAGAAGTGTATGACAGCAGGCACTATGTACAGGAGAGGGGTGTGAAGGGTATGACAGTGGGTGCTATGTATAGGAGAGGAGTGTGGAGGGTATGACAGTGGGCACTATGTACAGGAGAGGAGTGTGTAGGGTATGACAGTGGGTACTATGTATAGGAGAGAAGTGTGGAGAGTATGACAGTGGGCACTATGTACAGGAGAGGAGTGTGGAGAGTATGACAGTGAGCACTATGTACAGGAGTGGAAGGATATTTAGGGACTGAGTAGTGGTTAAGCGGGTCATACATGGATTGAAATTACGCCAATTATGCAGAGACTAGCCATAGTCAATCTATGTATGGGCTAGCTGGTTTTACACAAGTCAATCTATTAATCAACTTGAGTACAACCAGCCTGTTTTTTTTTTCTTAAAACAATCAGTGCTGCCAGCTAAAGTTAGCAACACTGATCATTGTACGCACTGGCAGAACACAATAACACTGCAGGAGTGATTCCCCCATCCACAGGTCAGCAGGTGAGAGGGTGTGTGGGGACAGGCTGGGGAGAGATACTAGTCAGTGGCTGGGTAGGCACTGGTAGTATCAGAGCCAGATACACACAGGTTACATACGCCACAATCGTTAGAGCGAGAACAATAATTCTAGTACTAGACCTCCTCTGTAACTCTAAACATGTAACCTAAAAAAATGTAAAGCATCGCTTAGGATACCAAAAGAAATTGTGCTAACTTAACTAACTAACTGTTTTTTTAATGAATGAAACATTTTTTTCCAAAAAAACATGTTTGAAAAATTGCTGCGCAAATACCGTGCTAGAGCTGCACAATTAATCGTTAAAAAAATCGTGATCTCGATTCAACCCCCCTGACGATCTTCAATGCAGAGTTTGACGATTCTTTCATATAACAAGTGGAGAGACTTTCAGCTGTCAAAAGAAAATATCTGGGCAGTCTGCCAAGTTTTTAACAGGAAACATTGTAACTGACACTTCCTTCTTAGATCAAAGGGATACACTTCTGTGTGTAAAGAAAACATCTGGGCAGTCTGCAAAGTTTGTAAACAAAATGAGACATTGTAACTAACTAACATTGTAACTAAATTTAACCACTTAAAGTCCAACACTTGTTTCTTAAGTTAGAAAGCAATATTATTTGCTAGAAAATTACTTGGAACTGCCAAACATTATATATATTTTAGCAGAGACTCTAGGGAATACAAAGGCTATTGCTGCAATATGTTATGTCACACTGCATTTGCCCACTTCAATGAATAATAAAAACCATAAAAACAAAACAGTGAAGTTAGCCCATTTTTTGTTTTTGTTTTAATGTGAAAGATGATGTTACGCCGCAACAATCGTGAGAGAATCGTGATCTATCTTCTAAGCAAAATAATTGCAATTCTCATTTTAGCCAGAATCGTGCAGCTCTGTACCGTGCAACATAAAAAGTGCAAAGACCACCATAGAGTAATTTTCTAGCAAAAAACAAATGATGATTTTTACATGTAGTAGAGAAGTGTCAGAATTGGCCTGGGTGGCAAGGGGTTAATTACCATGAGTAATATACAAATAATTATTATAAGCACTGTGATCCTATCAGTCTGCTGTAGTGTGTCAGCTTGTATTTATATTGGCCGCGTTGAATGTAGCTTCTGACAGGCTGTGCAAGCAGGCCCGTATCTCCAGAACCATAAATGATAGCCGTCCCATATTTTAACCAGTTGTGGGGTAGCTCTTCCCATGCCTACCCCCAAATGTGGGGTTTCTGTGACCTCTGGTCATCGAGCTACAACCCCCCAAATTCGATCTTAGAAAAAAAAAAATCTTAAAAAAATTTTTGGGCAAATGGGCCTATCTTGAGAAAGGGGCCTGGAGCTGCAGCTCCATCAGCCCCATTGTAATCCGGCCCTGATGCAGCTGCTTCTCCTGCTCTTTAATACCTTCGGTCAGTTTCAACATTTCTTCATAATGTTTGCTGCGCTTTAGGTCGTCCTGCTGTTGTTTGTGAAGAGCTTTCATTTTCCACTCGGTCCCCGAGCACAGATGATCGGCTTTTGCCAAACTCTCTTCCAGCAACTGAAGGGATATTGCAGCACATAAACAGTCATGTGAGAAAAAAAAAACTTTTCCTCCAAAATCTGGTGAGATCTCACACTGTATAGACATGATCTCCCTGGAAGGCACTTGTGACTTGGCCTTCCCACCGGGGCAGCTGTGAAATACACCGGTTACATTGACAGTGCTCCAATTACCAAGAAGTGGGAGAAAAATAAGCGTAAGTAACAGAATAAATGTGGTTGTAAAGTCACTTTCACTACGAACTAGAATCACCTCTGTTATAACAGTTTCTAAAAAATGGGGGTCTATGGGACTTTATATGAGGAGGTGACGTCTTCATCAGCCTCCACCCCTATTAAAATATACAAAAGAGAACAAGGAAGCAGGACTTTAAATGAAGTACGCAAAGGGACAAGTGTTGTGTGTGGCATTATAATTAATAGGGTTGTCCCGATACCAGCATCGGTATCGGGACCGATACCGAGTATTTGCGGGAGTACTTGTACTCCCGCAAATGCCCCCGATGCCTGAATAGAATACTTGCCCCCCCCGCCGCATACCGCAAAGCCGCCGCTGCCGCGTTAATCAGCGTGCGGGGAACATTACAGGCAGCTTTCGTTTGAATAGCTGTATTCCCCGCCGCACCGTGTATAGACACTCCCCCTTGCTCGGGATTGGACAGATCTATACACGGCGCGGCAAGGAATGGACAGCTATTCAAACGAAAGTTGCCTGTAATGTTCCCCGCACGCTGATTAATGCGGCAGCGGCGGCATCATCATCTACTAGGTATGGGGGACATGGCTGCATATATGTGGGGGGACATGGCTGCATATATGTGGGGGGACATGGCTGCATATATGTGGGGGGACATGGCTGCATATATGTGGGGGGACATGGCTGCATATATGTGGGGGGACATGGCTGGAAATATGTGGGGGGACATGGCTGCATTTGGGGACACATTTAAAAAAAAGTATCGGTATTCGGTATTGGCGAGTACATGAAAAAAAGTATCGGTACTTGTACTCGGTCCTAAAAAAGTGGTATCAGGACAACCCTAATAATTAACATATCTATAATATATGTAAAAGAGTAGGAAAGTTGTCTCATAATAATTCATATTTGATAGAAAATTAATATACTACACGTAATTAAATACCTGCATAGAATAAGATATTAAATAAAAAACTTTATTTCATACAGCGGTACATAGTTCATAAATAGTCCAAAAAATGGATAGCACATGATACATATAGAAAAGCCCAAAATGTAATAGTACATGACTGGAATATAGTCAAGTACATAATACATGAACAGAAGCCAACGATGACGTGGTAGGATGTAGTATACGATTTAAACACAACAGCTGTAAGCTCAACGCGTTTCATGACTTGATGTCACTCATCAGGAGCAAGCGTGTACACGTGCAAGATATCTCTGTAATTATATATTATGCATTTCTAGTTGGTCTAATATAATCACAAGCGTGAAGGAACACTTGACCCTCGGCGTACTTTATTTAAAGGGGAGTTCCAGCCTTTATGTTTATTAAAAGTCAGCAGCTGCAAAAAGTGTAGCTGCCGGCTTTTAATAGACAGACACTTACCTGTTCCACTGTCCAGTGACACGCCTACAGGGAGGGGACGCATTAGGCGATATGACGAGTCGCCTAAGCAGTATCTGGGTAGAAGAAGGAAGTGGGACAGGAAGTCCCACTCCCCCCCCCCCAAAAAATTACATGCCAAATGTGGCAGGTAACGGGGTGAGGAGTGGTTTAAGCGCAAGTTCCAATTTTGGGTAGAACTCCACTTTAAAGTCCCGCTTCCTTGTTCCCTCGTTGTTACTCGTTCAGTGCCTTTGTCTTTTTTTAAATATGGCTCATTATCTTATTTTGCGGCGCCGCTATCAGTCAGCTGATGTCCCGGTGCTCTCCTGCCCCAATCCGAGGACCAAATCTTGCGCTGATCCTGCTGGTGTCTTGAAAATCGCCTTCGTGCACCATCCAGAACCTGGAGCTCCTTTAATTTGAGATCTCGTTTGACGAGTGTATGGTCACTGTCTATTCACGTAAAGAAAATTACAAAGGAAAATATACATGCGGCTTTTCCAAGCCTACCAAACTGACCCATCCCCTCTTAAAGGGTCACTAAAGGAAAAAATTGTTTTAGCTGAAATGACTGTTTACAGGGTATAGAGACATAATAGTTAACCGATTCCTTTAAAAACGATTAAAAATAGATAAAAATCAATCATATAATGTGCCTGCAGTTTAGTTTCGTTTTTGCTGTTGTTTCCTGGTTCTCTGATGTACAGAGAGCCAATAGAGGGCAGAGAGCCAATAGAGGGCAGTGATACTTTGTCTAAAACTCCTCAGCACCAATCCAGTTTCATTTTACAAACAGTAATCACACCTCCTTGATTAGTCACCACAGTGAGAAATCTCCCAGTACTGTGGTGATCAGGAAACAGACAACCAGGAAGTGTCCAGAACAGAGAGGAATTACAGCAACATCAAAGCAAAAACGAACAATGAGGACATGAAACCAGGACTGCAGTAAGGTAAAGGAAGCTATTTAGCTAAAAAAAAAAAAATCCTTTAGTGACCCTTTAAGCTTTTGACTACACTCCGTTTAATAGAGTTGGAAAAGTCACTGGGGTTATTTGAACACAAAAAGGGGCTTTCCAGCACTAATAAAAATGTATTACATCTATTGATGTTTGTGTGGGGGTTATACCCAGGGGTCCTGCAACCTTCCTTGAGCCTCTGCATTAATGCTCATAATAATTAAATTGGCAGGTCTACATGCTTATTAACCACTTCAGGCCTGGAAGATTTTACCCCCTTCCTGACCAGAACACTTTTTACAATTGGGCACTGCGTTGCTTTAACTGACAATTGCATGGTCGTGCGACGCTGTACCAAATTAAATTTGCGTCCCTTTTTCCCCCACAAACGGAGCTTTCTTTTGGTGGTATTTGATCACCTCTGCGGTTTTTATATTACAATTTTCAAAACTTTGAAAAAAATAATAGTTTTCACTTTTTGCTATAATGAATATCCCCCCATTTTTTTTTGAAAAAACACATTTCTTCCTCCGTTTAGGCCGATTAGTATTCTTCTACATATTATTGGTAAATCGCAATAAGCAACAGAGCAGGAACGGGGATGTGTGTGAAAAACACACACATCCATGTCCTGTCAGGGGAGAGAAGACAGATTGTGTGTTTCGAGTATACTGTATAGGAACACTGATCAGTCTCCTTCCCTAGTCAGTCCCATCCCCCTACAGTTAGAACACACACAAGGAATATATTTAACCAGTTGATCACCCCCTAGTGTTAACCCCTTCCCTGCCAATGACATTTATACAGTAATCAGTAGCCATTTAAACCACTAGTCGCTGTATAAATGTCAATGGTCCCAAAATAGTGTCAAAAGTGTCCAATTTGTCTGCCGCAATGTCGTAGTCCTGATAAAAATCACAGATCACCGCCTTTACTAGTAAAAAAAATTAAAATGCCATAAATCTATCCCCTATTTTGTAGACGCTATAACTTTTGTGCAAACCAATCAATATATGATTATTGCGATTTTTTTAAACAAAAATCTGTAGAATATATATCGGCCTAAACTGAGGAAGAAATTCGTTTTTTTTCTTTTTAATTGGGTCATTACTGTGTTTTTTTCAAAATTGTCGCTCTTTTTTTGTTAATAGCACGAAAAATTTAAACCGCAGAGGTGATCAAATACCACCAAAAGAAAGCTCTAATTGTGGGAAAAGAAGGACATCAATTTATTTGGGTACAACTTCGCACGACTGCGCAATTGTCAGTTAAAGTGACGCAGCGCCGTATCGCAAAATATGGCTTGGTCAGGAAGGGGGCAAATCCTTCCGGGGCTGAAGTGGTTAAACAGGCTCAGTAAAATGAAGCAGGTAAACAGAGGGGTGGCAGCAATCCATATTACTTTTATGGTTAGCATTTTTATTACCCCAAAGTTCATATTTCCATCAGAGTACCTGTGTAGTTCTCTTTATACACAATAACAGAACATCCAGAGACACCTAGGATTAGAACCTACTTGGTCATAGAAGCGTCTCTGGGCCTCCAGTTCCATCTGTTTGAGCTCCACATCTTGCATGACCGTCGCAGTTTCTCTTTCTCGTATGCACATTTTGCGTTCAATCTCATCATCCAGGCGTTTGAGCTCCATCTTGCGCTGATCCTGCTGGTGTCTTGAAAATCGCCTTCGTGCACCATCCAGAACCTGGAGCTCCTTTAATTTGAGATCTCGTTTGACAGTTGCCAACCTAGGAAAATGGTAGTAATTTAATAATGTGACGGGGTTACATTCAGAAAATTAATGCAACCATATACCGTATTTATCGGCGTATAACACGCACCCTAACTTTGAGAGGGAAGTTTCAGGAAAAAAATTTCCACAGCCCCCTGCGTATAACACGCAGGCACAGTTTACCCTCTATTTTCAGGGTAAAAAAGTGAGTGTTATACGCCAATAAATACAGTATACAAAATTAATGACTCTAAATAAATTTAAAAGATACATTTTCATGAATGACTAATCTATAAACTGTTCTTAACTCTTTCACATCTAAGGGTAAAACAAATGTATATACCCAAGCACAATTTTGCAACTTTGACATGCGTTCGTAAAACTGCACAGTGCGACAACTACTTTATGTACCCAGGTGAATTACCGTATTTATCGGCGTATAAAACGCGCACTTTTTTCCCCTTAAAATCAGGGGAAAATCGTGGGTGCGCGTTATACGCCGATCCGCGCTGTCTGAGCGCCGCCGCCGACATATCCTGTGCGCAGTACACTCAGGTACACTCGGCCACGCTCGGGGTCACGCCCTGTGCCGCCTCCTAGCCTTTATGCGAGAGGAGCCGAGCCTAGCTGAGTGTACCCGAGTGTACTGCGCTCGGTATATGGCGGCGGCGGCGCTCAGAGACAGCGCACAAGATTCAAATGAAGGAGGATTCGGCTCAGTCGAGGGGAGGAAGTCCTGTGCAGTACTTTTATAAAATGTTGATAGGCCACGAGAAAAGGCAAATTTAGGAGCCGGTAATGGCCGTGGCTGAGCGCTACAACTCCGTCATTGGTCTATAGAGAACTTGTCTTCATCTCCAACACGGATCAATCAGCCAGAACACGCGGGCCTCTGGTAAGCGATGTGGCAGCAGTCATCCCAGTTCACCTCCTGACACCTCCATCTGCCCGCAGTCAATAACACCGGGCAAGACACCGACGAGGGGCATTCAAACTGTAAGTACGGTAATTCATTTTTTTCCTGAAATTCCCCTTCTAGACTTGGGGTGCGCGCTATACGCCGGTGCGCGCTATACCCAGATAAATACGGTATACCTTTTTTTTTTTTTACAAATTGAGCTTTCTTTTGGTAGTAAATGGTAACGAATATCTGCTGATTTTTTATTTATTTTTTTATCAAGGGAAAACTGGCCCAAAATAGTAAAAAAAAAAAATGTTTATGTTAAATTCAGCTGTATTTTTCTTACCGTTATCATAATTTACCACCAACCAACCACCCAAAATAAATACTTTTGCTCCTGGCGACTGCAGCGATGCCACATATGTATATGCTAGTTGTTATTTGTATCCGTAGCCCAAAAAAAATGGTGCGCATTTTGAGTTTTTTTTATCCTGTCTAAAAACACACTGACACTACCAGACAATACAACTAATAAAAAAAAATAAAAAAAACGTTTAATTCTTCCCAAATAATGATGACCGTGACCTTTGATGCCGACCTTGACCCCAACATTAACTTTAGCAAACCTTGATCTTCCCATTTTATTTCTTTGTTTTTTATTCAATTTTTTTTTTTTTCTTTTACACACTTTGGTTTGTTAACATTTTCCTCTCCTGCAAGAAGTGGAAGATACAATGTATATTTATTTTCATTCAGAAGAGGAAGTAAACACAGGGAGACTCACAGTGACTGATTACTGTGATAGCCAATCAGAGGATATCACAGTGATCAGGTGACCCAGAACCGAACGTCCCGTGTCCCGATCGTTGGTAAGAGAGCCCAGTCTCTGTGCTTGAAGCACGCAGTGCACTGTGCTTCTAGCACAAAGGAAGATACGCGTATATACAACCCCAACGAAAAAAGCCCACTTCCGTGAGGCCGCATATATGCTTGTGGCCGCAGGAAGGAGTTCAAAGAGAAGTGCAGTTTAAAAAAAAAAAAAAAAAAAAAAACAATACTCAACTAGGTGGATGCAGCATCGATCTGAGAACTGATCAATCAAAGACTGCTGACCCAGGCTGGTTAGTTTGTATGGGAGCAGCGGTCCGATTCCCTAATGTCCTGCCAGATACAGTACGTTGCTTGACTTAAAGTGATTGTATCATCCCAGGACCATTTTTTACAGCTGCCCGTCGGCTCACTTGTAGGAGCGATCGGAGCAGCTAACAAGCCGCTCAAATGTTGTTACAAGCAGTGGGAGGGGATGTTACCCCCCCACCCCAGCTTGCTCAAGCTCTCCTGTCCCACCGGGAGACCCGAGCGACCAGCCGATACTTCTGCCAGCTGGCCAGACACCCAAACAAAACCAGGGATCGGCTTTGATCGTGTCTCGATAGCAAGTAACCTTGAAACGATGAACTGTCATCACTTCCGTTTACCCGCATGTCATTGGCGCCATTTAAAAAAAAAAACATAAAAAAAAACGCCAATCTTGGTGTTTTAAATGCTTTAAAGTGCAAAGGAGATTTGGGGTCTCTTTGACCCCATATCCCTCCATAAAGAGTACCTGTCATGCACCTATTGCTGCCATAAGTCATACTTCATATTCTCATCGCACACATTCCTGGATACGCTCTTAAAATAGGGTGCTGCAGCAACAACCAGCTAGATACTGGTTCAAGTCACAAGCTGCGGCCTCAATTAGCGGCCATCGCAGCACGACGAGATTCCGCGATCGTGGGGGGGGGGCATGCACGGCCGACGCTTACTGGATACCCCAGCTCTGCTGCCCCGGGCGCCAGGTAGATAATTCTAGGCACAACGGCGACCTGGCGCCCGGAATTTGTCATACCCTGTAAAATCATCTGTTTGGAAGCTATTCACTCCGTTCCATGGTGTGCTGGCAAATATCTTTATTATTGCCGCCATAAGGGATGTTCAACATTCCTTTATAAAAGCAATAAAAGTGATTACATATTTTTTTTTTTTTAAAGAAACAAATTAAAAAATATATATATAAAATAATTAAAAATAACAAATTTAACCACTTCCCGCCCGGTCAATAGTCAATTGACGGGAAGTGGTTCTGTAATCCTGACTGGACGTCTATTGACGTCCTGCAGGATTACATGCCGGAGCGCAGCAATCGGTGATGCAGGGTGTCAGTCTGACACCCTGCATCTCCGATCTCGGTAAAGAGCCTCCGGCGGAGGCTCTTTACCACGTGATCAGCCTTGTCCAATCACGGCTGATCACGATGTAAACAGGAAGAGCCATTGATCGGCTCTTCCTCACTCGCGTCTGACAGACGCGAGTAGAGGAGAGCCAATCGGCGGCTCTCCTGACGGGGGGGTTCGCGCTGATTGTTTATCAGTGCAACCCCCCCCCTCGGATGCCCACACTGGACCACCAGGGAAGCCCACACTGGACCACCAGGGAAGGGGGCAATAAAAAAAATGAGAATAGATGCCAATCAGTGCCCACAAATGGGCACTGACTGGCAACATGGGCACTGACCGGCCATAATATGGGATTAAAAAAGTGATGCCCAGCAATGCCATCAGTGCCACCCCTCAGTGTCCATCAGTGTCACCCCTCAGTGTCCATCAGTGCCACCCCTCAGTGTCCATCAGTGCCACCCATGAGTGCCGCCCATGAGTGCCCATCAGTGCCGCATACCAGCGCCGCCTCATAGGTGCCCATCAGTGCCGCCTCATCGGTGCCCGTAATAGAAGAAGAAAACTTACTTATTTACAAAAAAAATGAACAGAAAAAAATAAAAACTTTATTTTTTTCAATATTTTCGGTCTTTTTTTAGTTGTTGCACAAAAAAAAAATGTTTGGGTACAGTGTAGCATGACCACGCAATTGTCATTTAAAGTGCGACAGCGCTAAAAGCTGAAAATTGGCCTGGGCAGGAAGGTGCGTAAGTGCCTGGTATGGAAGTGGTTAAAGTTAATCACTTAAGCCCCGGACCATTTTGTTGCTAAATGACCAGGCCCCTTTTTGCGATTCGGCACTGCGTCGCTTTAACTGACAATTGCGCGGTCGTGCGGCGTGGCACCCAAACAAAATTGACATATTTTTTTTACCACAAATAGAGCTTTTTTTTGGTGGTATTTGATCACCTCTGCGGTTTTTATTTTTTGCACTATAAACAAAAATATAGCGACAATTTTGAAAAAAATTCAATATTTTTTACTTTAATAAATATCCCCCAAAAATATATATAACTTTTTTTTCCTCAGTTTAGGCCGATACGTATTCTTCTACATATTTTTGGTAAATAAAATCTCAATAAGCGTTTATTGATTGGTTTGCGCAAAAGTTATAGCGTCTACAAAATAGGGGATAGTTTTATGGCATTTTTAATTTTTAGTAATGGCGGCGATCAGCGATTTTTATCGTGACTGCAACATTATGGCGGACACATCAGACACCATTTTGGGACCATTGTAATTTTTACAGCGATCAGTGCTATAAAAATGCACTGATTGCTGTGAAAATGACACGGGCAGGGAAGGGGTTAACCTGTAGGGGGCGCTGAAGGGGTTAAGTGTGCCCTAAGGGAGTGATTCTTACGGTGTGGGGGGCGTGGCTTGGCGTGTGACGTCACTGATCGTCATTCCCTATGACAGGGAACAGATGATCAGTGACAGTCTGACCAGGAAGCACATGGAGAGGTTTGTTTACACTTGCCTCTCCCCGTTTTTCAGCCCTGTGAATCGATTGTGGGACACCGGCGGCGATCGGGTCCCGTGGGCGCTGTCACGGAGTACCCGACCGGGGTTGCGAGCGCGCCGCGCGACCCACGGCTGCGCATTTTAAAGGAGACGTACCTGTAACGCCAATGTGCCATTTTGCCGACGTACATGGGTGTGCAGCGGTCGGCAAACGGTTAAAGTGCCCCCGTGCTCTTGCACAAAAGAACGCAAACAGCAACCATCCCACACGTGATATATCACTGCAAACATCAGATCATGGGCAGTAATTCTAGCACAAGATCTTCTCTGTAAATCTAAAGTGGTAACCTGTAAAGGCTTTTAAAGCGTCGCCTATGGATAGTAAAATTTGCGTAGTTTGTCGCCGTTGCGCGCAATTTTAAAGCATTAGATATATGGTGTCCATTTACTCTGTTACATCATCTTTTACATTTTACAAAAAAAAAATTAGTTACCGTATTTGCTGGCGTATAAGACGACTGGGCGTATAAGACGACCCCCTAATTTCCCAGCCAAAATGTTGGTTTTGGGATATACTCGCCTACCCCCTTCCTACTAGTCATGCCTCGCCTCACGGTGCCACCATTACATGCCAGACTGTGCCACTACATGCCAGACTGTGCCCCATTACATGCCAGACTGTGCCCCATTACATGCCAGACTGTGCCCCATTACATGCCAGACTGTGCCCCATTGCATGCCAGACTGTGCCCCATTGCATGCCAGACTCGCTGTGCCCTTACCTTATCCTAAGACATGCAGAATCGCGGCCGTACGTTTTTTCAAAAGCCGCGCCTCCTACGTCTTCTGTTCCGTGATAGGCGGAACACTCAGCTTCCCAGGAGGCACTTTGTTCAGTGTTCGCCTATCACAGAGGCCCTCTCGACCGAGGACGAGAGGGCCTCCGTGATAGGCGGACACTAAACACAGGACGAGAGGGCCTCCGTGATAGGCGGACACTGAACACAGTGCCCCCTGGGAAGCTGAGTGTTCCACCTATCACGGAACAGAATACGTAGGAGGCGCGGCTTTTGAAAAAACATACGGCCGCGATTCTGCATGTCTTAGGATAAGGTAAGGATGTTAGGTTACCGGCGTATAAGACGACCCCGGACTTTTAAGAAGATTTTAAGGGGTTAGAAAGTCGTCTTATACGCCGGAAAATACGGTATGTATTGTGGGGTTTTTTTGCATTAAAATTCAAAAAAGTATTTCTCAAAAATTGTGTTTTAAAAACCGCTGCACAAATATAGTGTGACGTAAAAAAAAAGAATGCAAAACCTACCAATTTATTCTCTAGGGCAGTGATGGCGAACCTTGGCACCCTAGATGTTTTGGAACTACATTTCCCATGATGCTCTACTACACTGAAGAGTGCATGAGCATCATGGGAAATGTAGTTCCAAAACATCTGGGGTGCCAAGGTTCGCCATCACTGCTCTAGGGCCTCTGCTTAAAAAAAATATATATATAATTGGGGGTTCCAAGACATTTTTCGAGCAAAAAATACTGATTGTTACATGTAAACAAAAAGTGGCAGAAATGGCCTGGAGCTGAAGTGGGTAATGCATTACAGTAATAAAAATAGAAAGAAATATAGAAAGTTCAGGCTTTAACCTGTGCTTAATGACACTACTATATTAGGGCTGGGTATCTAGATTTTCTTGCACTCAATTCTTGAGGTAGATCTTCCCCTTTCACAAGAAGATTGAGATAGAACACTGCAGGTGGGTCAACTTACCTGCATCTAACAATAACTGAAATCTTAGATTTGTCTGGACAGGTCCTATAAGATTATTATTTGTTATAGTTCCCATTTAGCATGGCAATAGCAAAAGGTCATTACCTCTGTCTCTGGTACAGCAGCCTTTTCTCCTCATCCATTAGTAGTTGGCGTCTCTGTTGCTCTGCTCCTCGGAGGAGTTCTTGCTGTTGATACCAGGCTTCATCTTCAGCTCTGCGTTTTATTGCTTCTGCCTCTACTTCATGGGTTATTTGTCTGCAAATAAATGACAAAGATTGGCTTGCAGCTGACTTAAAGGGTTACTAAACCCTCTTTTTTTTTAAAAACAAACATGTAATCCCCCAGGCTCTCGGACCGCCTTACCTATACATTTCACATCGAGCGTATCTTACTCCGCTTAGGGTGTCGAGGTATAGGCATGACCAACAAGCCTACTGTGCCATGTGCTGCCAGGCGTCTGGTACATTTTACCACCTGATTTGGGATTGCCCCAAGATCCAGGGCTTCTGGACACAGGTTGAACAGGTCCTTCATGATACCATGGGCTCTCCTGTTACTCTACACCCTAAGCCATGCCTACTTGGTATATATCCAGAGCCTGATGCTATTAACAAGTTCACCAAAATATTTCTTAATGAAACATTGTTCTCTGCTAGGAAAGTCATAGCAAAACAGAGGATGAGGCCTACTCCACCTGAATTTGGCATGTGGCTGATAGAAGTGAACAGTAGTAGAGCTGCACGATTCTGGCCAAAATGAGAATCACAATTTTTTTGCTTAGAATGAAGATCACGATTCTCTCACGGCGTAAAATCTTTTACATGTATACGAAAAAAAAAAAAAAAATGGGCTAACTTTACTGGCTAGGTTTTTTTTTTAATTCATTAAAGTAATTTTTTCCAAAAAAATTGCATTTAAAAAGCGCAAATACAGTGCAACATAAAATATTGCAACAACCGCCATTTTATTCTCTAGGGCAGCCTTTCTCAACCTTTTTACCGCTGGGGAACCCTAAAAATAATTTTCAGGTCTCGGGGAACCCCTGATAAAACCCATTCATTGGGGGGTCAGTGGGAACAATGCCCCTTACTTTGGTGGTCAGTAAGAAGAATGCCCTTTTTTAAAGTAGTGATGAGAATGCCCCCCTTACAGAGAACTATGAAGATCATTGGTGTAATACCACTGGCTCCTCCAAGTGGAATTGGCTCAGAACTATGTAGGCACCATCAAACAGGAGGTAAATCAGCCACAGCTAGAGGAACCCCTAGCCACCTCTGGAGGAACCCTAGGGTTCCACGGAACCCTGGTTGAGAATGGCTGCTCTAGGGTCTCTACTAAAAAATTATATAATGTTTGGGGGTTCTGAGTAATTTTCTAGCAAAAAATAAATAGTTTCTGATGTCAAATGCATTACCCTGCACCTTGGGTGAAATGTTTTTACTGTTTATTTTTCCCACCACTTGTTTGCTCCTTTGTTTTGTATCCAACCACACTCTTATGCACATGGGATGTCTACAACCCGTATTATGCTGCTCATATTGTCACCTATACCTGACATTTTCTGTACTAATGCATCACTTGTAAACTGTATTTTTCGTACCAATAAAAACCTGTTTGAATTTAAATAACAAACATGTCATACTTGCCTCCTCTGTGCAGTTGGTTTTGCACAGAGTGGCCCCGATCCTCCTCTTCTGTATCATCTTCTGGGGTACCTCAGCGGCGCTCCTGGCTCCTCCTCTTTTCGAGTGCCCGTTCGGAGAATCGCTCTCCTTCAGGACACTTGTGCAGGCATGCTCCCGTGTCCTGCTGCTGCGTCTATTGACACAAAAAGCATGAGTCGCCCCCCCCCCCCCCCCAAAGTCCACATCATTGGGTTTGAAAGCAGAGGGAGCCAATGGCTGTGCTGCTATCAAACAATCCAATGAGAACATGAGACACAAGCCATAGCTGGTATGTTTGTCCCCGGGGCGAGAAAGACAGGGATCAGGCAAGTAAAATAGGGGGTCTGCAGCATGGGAGAAGGGTTTTCACCTTAAAGCGGGAGTTCACCCAATTATATATTTTTTTTCTTTTTCCCTTAGATTCCTGCTCGTTTTGTCTAGGGGAATTGGCTAGTCGTTTTAAAATATGAGCCGTACTTACCCGTTTTCGAGCTGCATCTTCTCCGTCGCTTCCGGGTATGGGTCTTCGGGAGCGGGCGTTCCTTCTTGATTGACAGTCTTCCGAGAGGCTTCCGACGGTCGCATCCATCGCGTCACTAGTAGCCGAAAGAAGCCGAACGTCGGTGCGGCTCTATACTGCGCCTGCGCACCGACGTTCGGCTTCTTTCGGAAAATCGTGACGCGATGGATGCGACCGTCGGAAGCCTCTCGGAAGACTGTCAATCAAGAAGGAACGCCCAGTCCCGCAGCCGGAAGCGGCGGAGAAGATGCATCTCGTAAACGGTAAGTACGGATCATATTTTAAAACAACTAGCCGATTCCCCTAGACAAAACGAGCATCCATCTAGGGGGAAATAGTGTCATGTGCGGGTGAACCTCCGCTTTAATGCATAGAATGCATCAAGGTGAAAAACCACAAGGGTAAAAATAGCCATACGATGCACCCAAAAAACAAAAACAAATCCAGACATGGGAAAACCAGCTATTTAAATGCCATAGTAAATAATGAATTTGGGGTGTTTTAAGATTTCTGCTAACATTTGTAGCATTAAATAATGAGCCTCCCATACTTCTCTCGTAAATATTCCAGTTCCTCCTGGTGAAGCCTCTCTCTCTCCTGACTCTGATAATCCACAATGAATTTGGGGTATTTATTGAATATGGGATACTGTCCCTTAGTGAGGGGCACAAATTCACTGAGAAGACGCTGAGGGTGGATCTCGGCTGGGGTGGCGTCCATTAGATGGTATGATTCTTTAATCATCAGATTGATATCCAGGTTATTCCGGTGATGGAAAAAATACTGCAGAAAAACACAAAAAGCGCCATAAGCATGTACAGTAAAAATAAGCTACATTTTAAATGGTAGAAAAACAATAAACCGAAATCCAACATAAACAGGCAAAAGCATGGGAAGGGGGAGAGAAAGAGCAAAAGAGAGAGCAAGAAGTAAAGATAACAAGAAAGAAAGAGAGAAAGAGGGGTGGGGGAGAAAGAGCAAAAGAGAGAGCAAGAAGTAAAGATAACAAGAAAGAGCGAGAGAGAGAGAGGAAAAAAAAGGGCAGGAGAGAAAGGGGGAAAGGGAGAGGGGGGGGGGGAGAAAGGGGGAAAGGGAGAGGGGGGAGGAGAAAAGGGGAAAGGGAGAGGGGGGAGAGGGGGGGGGAAAGGGAGAGGGGGGAGAGAGAGGGGGAAAGGGAGAGGGGGGAGAGAGAGGGGGAAAGGGAGAGGGGAGAGAGAGAGAGGGGGGAGAGAGAGAGAGAGAGAGAGAGAGAGAGAGAGAGAGAGAGAGAGAGAGAGAGAGAGAGAGAGAGAGAGAGAGAGAGAGAGAGAGAGAGAGAGGGGGCGAGAAAGATAGAGAGGAGAGAAATAGGGGCTGTGTTTCTTGAGAATGTAAGCAATTCTTACACACTGCCATGATGCATAGCCAGGAGGGGGACACTGCTATTCAATACTGCACCTTCCTGTGTCCTACTGGACTATAAAAGAGCATATATACTGTATATTGGTCATATAATAACTTTCCGATGTTGTCTGTTTTGCACTTGAGCATTTAACGCTTTATACTTGTACATATTGTACCCCCGAGAAAGCTGTTATTTGCAGCGCAGCCTTATTTGGGGTTATCTTTGATTTGTGCAATTTGGGAGGGCGATGCCAGTTTATAGTAAATGGTAAAGGGACAGCCTATGGGAACCTTTGGAACCACAGTGGGATATACATGGCAGGCCAGATTCTGAAAGGACTTACGACTGCGCAGCGCCATGTACGCCGTCGTAAGTCCTAATCCGACCCGTCGTACCTATGCGCCCGATTCTTAGAATCAGTTACACATAGATATCCATTAGATCTGACAGGCGTAAGTCTCTTACGCCGTCGGATCTTAACTGCATTTTTTTTTTGTTGACCGCTAGGTGGCGCTTTCGTCGAATTCCGCGTTGAGTATGCAAATTAGCTAGATACGCGAATTCCCGAACGTACGCGCGGCCGACGCAGTAAAGTTACAACGTTTACGTTAGGCTTTTCCCGGCGTATAGTTGCCCCTGCTATATGAGGCATAAGTGCGGCGTACCAATGTTAAGTATGGCCGTCGTTCCCGCGTCGAAATTTGAAAAAGTTACGTTGTTCGTGAATGGGGCTGGACGTCATTTACGTTCACGTCGAAACCAATGACGTCCTTGCGGCGTACTTTGGAGCAATGCACACTGGGAAATTCCACGGACGGCGCATGTGCCGTTCCGCAAAAACGTCAATCACGTTGGGTCACAGTCGTTTTACATAAAACACGCCCCCCTGATCCAAATTTGAATTAGGCGGGCTTACGCCGGCTGATTTACGCTACGCCGCCGCAACTTACGGTGCAAGTGCTTTGAGAATACAGCACTTGCCCGTCTAAGTTGCGGAGGCGTAACATAAATCGGATACGTTACGCCCGGGCAAAGATACGCTGCCGACTGAGAATCTGGCCCAGTATGTGGTTTTGGGGAGGAAATATGATCCTGGCAAACACAGCCTGATAGGAAGAGAGGGGAAGTCTTCGTTACCTGGAAATTTCTTTGGAAAGTATTGGATTTTTCTAGTAGTTTTGAGTGTGGTGACCAGCACACACAGTGGGTGAAGTTATTATCAGTACCCCCTATGGCCACATAGCTTCCCTCATGCGATCAGAAAAGTGAACTCAAGAAAGGAATTCATGCCCATATGAAGATAGACAAAATTGAATAGACTGGCATCACATCCTAAATGGTAACATGTAGGATGTAATATATATATTTTTTAAAACACACAATTGAAATATGGTTTTATTTTGCTTTGATAAAGTCAAGTCAAAATTGTCGTATCTCTGCTGGGGTTGACCTGCTAGTGACCAACGCATGTTACATTTATTGCACCATTTATAAATTATGAAAGAGCATAGTCATATTGGAAGTTAAATGTTCAATGAGCAGGCAGGTGACACAGGAAGCTGAAATAAGGGGAAATCATGCGATCGATTTACTAAAACTGGTGCATCTCTTCATTGGAACCCATCAGCTTCTAATGCTGGTCATACACTGCTTCTGTGGATGCTCTCAAGTTGGATCCTTTTTGCATACTTTTTGGAGTTTTCAGAACATATCTTCGGTTTGGGCTGAGCGCTTTGTCCTTGTGTCTATGCTGGTAAACCAATCACTTTAATGCAATCCCAATGTTTATTATTCTCACATATTTCAGATCTCCCTCGCCCTATTCGAAAAGATTGATGCATGCCCTATATGTAGCCATGCTGGCAATAGCTTACCAATGGAAGACAATCTCTGTACCATTTACACAGATGATCGAGGATGGATGCTATTATGCTAATGGAACAAATTTTTCATACGATTCACAAATCATAAACCCGTTTCGATGCGAAGTGGGACCTTTGGTTCGTGTATCGACTTATCCTGCAACTTTTAATGTGGTTGTTTTTTTTTTTTTTCATTATTATGGTCTTTAGTTTATGCTATGTAAATTCTACATACTTGTATAGGATGTACTATGTGTTGGATGCACCCAGTTTTACTCTATTCTACTCCATTTACTTTATTTTTCTACTGCCATTTGAAAGTGTTCATCCATGTCCTAATTTTTAAGGATGTATTTTGTTTTTCTAAAGTTTTGGCAAATAATTTTTAAGATACAATGGCATTTAAGAGCCGGTTCACACTGGGGCGACTTGGGATCCGACTTGAAGTCGCCTCAAGTCGTCCCAAGTCGCGCTGTCGAGAAAAACAATGCAAGTGAATGGGAGCGGTGTTAATACACACGACTCGAGTCGCTCCGACTTCAAAAGAAGTTCATGTACTACTTCAATCCGACTTGTAGGCGATTTGTACCCATTGATTTAAATGGAAGTCTGATCCAAGTCTGATCCAAGTCTGATCACTGTCTTAACTGAAGCGACTTTCCAGGAAGATAACATACATTTCTCAGGCAAACCTCTCCCTCCCCCTCCCTCCCCTAGAGCTGATTGTTGTTTGATTGGCCACTGGAAAGTCTCCTGTCCTGGAGACGACTTCAAGTTGTGTTGTAAATCGCCCCAGATCACCCTGTGGTTCATGCTCAAGTCGTGTCGGAGTCGCCTCTGAATGTCGCGCTGGAAGTCGCGTCGACCTAGTGTGAACCGACTCTTATTGTTTCATGCTGTTTCTGATGCAATTGTTTGGATTATATTTAACATACTTTGGCTTTTGAATCTATCATTTCAATAAAAGTTTGTAAACAAAAAAAAAAATGTACAGTGTATGTATTTTACCTACTTGCCATTATACAGTGGTAAGGTGGCTCTCCTGTCCTGGATCACATAGCTAGTACTTGATCTGGCACTTCCAGCTGGGGGACACGTGCCACTTCTGCTGCGATTAGTCACAGCAGAAGCCGATCAGCGGGTATCGGCCAATGGATGTCCGCCAGTGCCCTCTGATCAGCAAGGAGACAGTCCGAAAAGAGCTATGCCTATGTAAACAGGGTAGAGCTCTATCCTTTCAGTGGGTATATGTTGGATTTGTTTTCCTAGCAAAGCAGGGAATAAAATCCAGCACATCCCTTAGTAAAAGCACCACATAGTAAACACAAAAACACTGGTTAAGCACACATTTAACCCACCCTAGATGTTTAACCTCTTCCCAGCTAGTGTCATTAGTACAGTGAATATTATTAGCACTGAATGAATGAATGAATGAATGAATGACTTGTATAGCGCAACGCATGCGAACTGAATCGCCTCTGGGCGCTTTTTACAGCCAGTATCTACTTGGCTGGTGCGGTCATTTTTACCCCGTAGGATCATGACACGCTAGGGACACACAGTCATACACACATATATACATATATACTGGGCCAATTTGGACGAGATCCAATTTACCTACCAGCATGTCTTTGGACATATCAATGTCTTAGCACTGATCAATGTGTTGGTATCACTGGTCCCTACAAAGAGCCAAAAGTGTTATATTGTCCGCCACAATATCGCAGTCCCGCTATGTGTACACACACACTATAGTTTGTAGACACTATGGCCCAGATTCACAAAGCACTTACGCCGACGTATAACAAGTTACGCCGACGTAAGTGCAAATGTGCGCCGTCGTATCTGTGTGCCAGACCCACAAACTAATATGCGCCTAAAAACAGGCTACACCCCGCCGACGTACCTTGCTTACGCCGGCGTAGAGTGGGCGCACATTTAGGCTGGGAGCATGGTGCCGCTCCCATTGATTAGCTATTCAAACATGCAAATGAGAGAAATACGGCGATTCACGAACGTGCGTGTGCCCGGCGCAGGCTACACGAGATGCGCGTAAGTTGTACGTCCGGCGTAAAGTTATTCCCCATAAAGGAGGTGCAACCCAGCAGCAGACATGCTCAGGTCTGCACCAGGGAACACAAGCCGGCGTATTGTGCGTTGGACGTGTGTCTGGCTGGGCGTACGTTATGTTCACGGCTTACGCAGTGATCCGGCGTAGCTTAGGCAGTTTTGCCGGCGTGGTTGTGAGCAGGCGCATAGGGGTGCGTCCACGTCACGGCGCAGTTCGTGATAAGTACCTGTCTGGCGCTCGGCCCATCATTTGCATGGGTTCACGCCCACTTCCACCAACCTTTTTTTCCTCAAAAAGGTTGGTCTCTTTGTTTATAGCACAAAAAATAAAATAAAAAACTCAGTGGTGATCTAATACCACCAAAAGAAAGCTTTTTGGGGAAAAAATGTATTTAATTTATTTACAGCATGGCATGACCGTGCAATGGTCAGTTAAAATAACGCAGTGCCGTATAGCAAAAAAAAAAAGTAGATAAAGGTGTATTTAGCCATATCGCTGCCATTTAGCTTTAACCTTTATCAAATCATATATATGCCATTTATACAATGTTACAGATCATCACTGAGAAAATAAACAGAAAACTTGGCATTTAAAGCGGAAGTTCACCCTCAAAATGAACTTTCCAGCATCCTTAAAGTGGAAGTAAACCCATCAATTTAACAGTTTGAAAAAGCAGTTACATTCCTGGCATGCCGGGATGCTAACTGTCACATTGGTTGTGCTCTCAACCAAACTGTCAAACCATCCAATGGCTGGTGTCATAACTGATCACATGTGCAGCATCATGGCAGTTGAAGATTAAACAGAGGCCAAGACGCGCCTTAGCAGCCGTCAATCAACTCCTCTTCACTTAGAAACGCCCATTCCGAGGCGCATGCGCGGAGGCGTCCAAGATGGCCGCGTAAGCTAGGAGCTCCGCTCTGCCTCAGCCCCACGCCAGCCCTAGCACCGGTTTCACGGCGGTGCCAAGACCCCGGAGGGTCGGATTAGATTGGGGAACGCTCGGTCGAGCCCCCCATGTATAGCGGAGCGGTCCGGAGGGGCCTGGAGGCGAGTTACACGGCGCTAGAGATACAGGCCGATTCCAAGATGGCGGCCGCGCCTCAGCTACAACTAGCTCACGCAGGGGGAAACGCTGACCTGAGGCAAGTGATCGCTCCGGCCACTTTAAATTTCCCTCCTTTGCTGGCCCAAGGCTCTCCAGGCTCCCTAGCACCCTCAGCAGCCGCCTTGGGTCCCCAGTCAGACTCCACACTGCTCCATTACAAGGGCCAGGCACAAGGTGTAATACAGGCCTCACCAGTCTCCATGGCTGCTGGTCACTCAGAATCAGAAATACCTCAGAATGCAGGGGAGCTCTTTTTGAAGTTCTCTGAACTACTTGAACGTGGGTTAGCCCAAACAGCAGTTAACATTACTAAGGAAATACATGCTGACTTCCAGAATCTGGGCTCCAGGATGGAGATCATAGAAAATAAATTGGACATCACTATATCCAGAACTAACCAGAACACTGACCAAATACAATCACTTCAGGAACAACTAGACGTGGCCCTCACTAGAATTGACGACCTCGAAAATCGTTCCAGAAGGGACAATTTTAGGGTGAGGGGTCTCCCTGAATCCGTTACAGACATCCCCAAAGCTATCCAAGACCTCATCAAAAGCATGATCCCCGCTATTGCACCCCACAAGCTGGAGCTGGACAGGGCCCATAGGTCTCTGGGCCCCCTGAGAAAGGATGGATCTCCCAGAGATATTATAGTAAAACCCCATTACTTCTCAGTGAAGGAGGAGGTCATGAGGGCATCCCGTCAGCAACCCCGCATATCCTTTCTGGGTCAGGATATTCAAATCTTTGCTGACATTTCTGCAGCTACTATACAAAAACGCAGATCGCTGAAACCTTTATTGCTGATTTTGTCCCAGAAGGACATCAAATATTGGTGGGGATTTCCGTTTGCCTTAAAATTTGCCTTCAAGGGTAAAACTCACGCCTTTACCACGCTATCTGAAGGAGAAAAAATTTTGCTAGCCTTAAAATTGATCTCACTGGACTCAGCAATGGACACGTCAAATCTTCCACCAGGTCCTTCCAAACGGTCCACCCCGGCAAGTCCTTTATCCCCCACTTGGCACACAAGCAAAAGCAGACGCACCAAAGACACCACAAAGACCTGAACTAATCATCATAGCGGTCCCGCCCGCTGTTCTGGAAGTTTTCCTCCGCTTGGTGCTTTTAACGGAGGATATTATACCTGTTAGGTATAGTGTATCTGGGTTCTCTATCCGTGGCTGGGGACCCATGAAATACCCGGAAAAGGAAAGAAGGGAAAGGGGAAAAATTTTCTTTTTTTCCTTTTTTGGAGACTGTTTTGTTTTCTAGTTACATGTTCTTTGCACTGACCGTGATCCGTACATTTTTCTCTTGAGTCGTGATAGTATACATTTAGAGTGTTATATGATAAGCTATTGTTTTCTTGTTGACTCTAAAGGGTTGATAGGGGCTGAGGCAGTTGCCTTGCGCCTCAGATCATACCTGGACGGGGACTATGTCGCTGTCGGGGTTTGGTCCTGTAGCCCGAGTTAAGGGCTACGTTACTGTTTTGTCTGACGAAGGTGGATGGGATCTATATCCCCTCCATGTTCGTTGTGAAGACATACTTCATATTTTACAATGTATTACTTCTACTTTTGTTTGTTCTCTTATTTTTCTTCTTACTAACCTTTTTTCCTTGATTGCCAGTTCGTGCATGTGTCATCTTACCTATAGTGTTCCAGGCCTCGGCTCCGGTCTTGTTTCGCTCTGCTGTCTCCCATGCCTCCATGTCGATGGGGTAAGTTCCAAATTGCACCCACTTTATTCTCCCAATGACCTCACCACATAACTTGACTTTGCCGAACTTGGTTAGAGTTGCCTCACACAATGTTCAGGGCTTGAACTCGCCCGTCAAGAGAAGGAAGGTGTTTCAGTCTTACCATTCCCGGAGGATGTCAGTTATCTTATTACAAGAGACACATTTTCCGTCCACTTACACACCCTCCTTTCTCCATGCGCAATACCCACAATTTTTTCTGGCTAATGCCGAGGATAAAACGAGAGGGGTGGCTATCCTTTTTGCGAAATCTTGCAAATTTAACCCGCTCCTGACTCACAGAGATCCTAATGGTAGATTTATGTTGGTTAAGGGGGAATTGGATGGACTTCTAGTGTCATTTATTTCATACTATGCCCCCAACAGAGGACAGACCGAATTTTTTAAAACTATGTTTGATACCTTAGTTCCTCTCTTGGAGGGAATGATAGTGTGTGGAGGAGACTCCAACATTGCATTTGACCTAAGCTTGGACAAATCCAGACCTATAGCTACAGCATTGACACGCCCAACTAGAGCTAGCTCACACATAGCAAAACTGATATATCAGCATAACCTGGTAGACATTTGGAGGGAACTCAATCCATACAAAAAGGACTACTCCCACTATTCTCACCCGCATCGATCGTACTCTAGGATTGACCATATATTCATATCTGCTAGACATATTCCCATGATTACGAAAGCTAACATAACGGACACAGCTCTATCGGACCACTCCATGGTGGTTTGCTCGCTACAAACTCAAAACTCAGATTCTCACAAATCACACTGGAAATTAAACGGAACTTTACTACACGACCCTATTGTGGTTTCAGAGATTGATGGGGCCATCAGGGAATATTTTGTGCTTAACAGCGTCGAGGGGACCTCGGCCGAGATATTGTGGGCAGCTCACAAAGCTACCATTCGTGGCAGGATCATACAGATAGCCTCTAAAAAAAAGAAGGAAAAGTCTGCGGAGGTGATGAAGCTTGAGAAAGATTTTTTAACCCTGCGCAGACAACATAAGAAGGATCAGACGACGGTTCAGGCCCCGCAGCTTGATGCCGCTCGACTAGCTTTAAATTTAGCTTTGACAGTTAGGGCGGAACGATCGCTAAATTGGTCCAGTGCTAGATTTTATTTATACAGGAACAAAATGAACACGATGCTAGCCACCAAGCTCTCGCCGAGGTTCCGTTCGTTCGCTCTGCCCAAGATTAAGACCAGGGACGGGACAACAACCCTTAACCCTAAACGCATACTGCAAGAATTTGAAACCTTCTATACCTCCCTTTATCGGGGGTCGGGGATGGCCGGACATTCCGAGATCAATTCCTTTTTGGACCGGTTAGTGATCCCGAACCTACAGGAGAGTCATGTAGACTTGATGGAGGCACCGATCTCCACAGAAGAAACTATGGAGGTTATTAGGGGACTTAAGGATGGTTCGGCCCCTGGACCAGATGGTTTCTCAGTCCCATATTACAAGACTTTCTGCGAAACCTTGGCCCCTCACCTCACTAAATTTTTTAATTCAAAACGGGGGAGGGAGGGCGGTTCCATGCACCCAAATTTAAATGAGGCGTTTATCTCAGTCATCCCCAAACCGGATAAGGACTCCGTTGAAAATTACAGACCTATATCACTAATCAATAACGACTTAAAAATATTGACCAAGATACTAGCCAACAGGTTAAATTCATTTATAAAAATATATATTCATAGGGACCAGGTTGGATTTGTCCCTGGTAGACAGGGCCCTGACCAGGTGAGGCGAGCAATCGATATTATTTCTCTGCTTCAGTCAGGCTGGGATGGGAACCCGCGGCAGGAAGGACTCCTCCTTTCTTTAGACCTACGGAAGGCGTTCGACTCTGTTTCGTGGGTTTACCTATTTGAGATTCTGCGGCGCTGGGGCTTTGGAGAACAATTCCGGGGATTGTTGAAATCTTTATACTCTGAACCCAGCGCACGGGTCAAATTACAGGGATTTTTTTCGGGCTCCATTAGTATTGCTAGAGGTACTAGACAGGGCTGCCCATTGTCCCCCTTGATTTTCGCAATAGCGATTGAGACACTTGCTATTGCGATCAGGTCAGATCCGGATATTAGGGGGGTATCTTGCGGCTCCCAAATCCATAAATGCGCTCTCTTTGCAGACGACCTTCTTCTGTATATCTCTTCCCCGACCACCTCTCTTCCAATTCTTTGCAACTTATTGGAGTCCTTCGGGAAGATTTCGGGTTTGCGGGTGAATTGGAATAAATCTCAAGCCTTAAACATCTCCACCCACCCCTCAGTGATCAATCACTTGAAACCCTATTATGAATTCCAGTGGGCCGAATCATCCATTCGTTACTTAGGCATAAACCTCACAACCAAAATTGAACATCTCTACCAGGCTAATTATCCACCTATATTTCGGAAACTAGAGCTAGATTTACAGACGTGGGCTCGACACAAACTTTCGTGGACAGGTAGGGTTAATGCAGTCAAAATGACCCTCCTACCAAGGTTACTCTACTTGTTCAGATCTCTACCAATAGCGGTCAAAAAAGACCAACTCCGTTCATTACAGAGTAAAATTCTGAAATTCATTTGGGAGGGCAAAGGTTATAGAGTGGCACAAAATGTCCTTTATGGGCTCAGAACACAAGGAGGTCTTGGACTACCAAATCTGTTTAAATACTACCAAGCTGCCAGACTAGCACAATTTTCTGCTATTTTTGCGGAATGTGAAAAACCAGAGTGGATAGATATGGAAGGTTTGGCGATCCCTAGCCTTTCAATAGAGAGCCTTTTTTGGTCATCCCAAAAATCTAGACCTTCGATACTGTCCCCCACATTGTCGCAATCTTTTAGACTCTGGGATGGCCTGAGACACCTTCCTTCTTTGGTCTCGGAGACTAAGCCTTTGACACGGATCTTTCTCAACCCGCAGTTTCCTATAGGGATGGACATTTCAGCTTTCCAATGGTGGCTGGACAAAGGGATCTATAGAATAGGCGACTTTTTGACAGCCACGGGCCCACTTTCACTGGAGCATTGTGTGAGGACACTTGATTTACCGCTATCGGAAAGAGCCCGGTACACCCAAATTTTTAACTTTGTGTCATCCCACTGGTCTGACAATTTCAGGCACGCAACTCTTACTAGTTACGAAAGTTGGTGTAAACAAATGACGGAACACAAGGGGGGAATATCTATATTATATAGAGCTCTATCCGAGGTTTCCACAAAATTCTCATACATGGAGGCATGGGAGAGGGATCTGCGGATGACCTGGGACCTGAGTAGATGGCACAAGGTAGGTTTGAAAACTTTCAAAGGTCTAGTGAATACTTCCTTAGCTGAAGCTAACATAAAGGTTCTGATGCGGTGGTACCTGGTACCCAGTAGATTGGCTGCGATGTTTCCTACGTCTTCCCCATTATGCTTTCGCAACTGTCAAACGCACGGCACGATGCTTCACGTTTGGTGGGAGTGCCCCAGAATCAGGGGATTCTGGAACAGAATCTTTTGCCTTATCAGAAAAGTTACGGGAGTACAGGTGGAGAAATCCCCGCATATCGCTCTGCTAGGTTCCGAAATTCCTCGAGTCTCCAAACCCATACAAAAACTGATAGCTTTCATGCTCATAGGAGCTAAAACCACTCTAGCGGCAGCCTGGAAGCAACCTAGGGTCTCGTTCTTAGCAGCTAAGGGGAAGATTTCATGGATCATGACGCAGGAAAAAATGGTCAGCTCTATCTCTAATACCAGGGATAGTTTTGAGGCCATATGGGAACCTTGGGCCAGACATGTTGGTGTATCCCTAACGCCGGGTCAGGCTCTGACCCCCTCAGGTACTTAATTGGACTACTGGCAATCAACTCTTTTCTTATTGGTTCTATCTTTCTTTTTATTTCTTTTCTTTCTTCCTTTCTTCCTTTCCTTCTCCTTCTGTCATGATACATTTGGTACAATATCCTCTTCGAGATGTTTGTTTTAGTTATTATACTAGTCTATTAATAGACGACACTTTCAGGGGAGCACCCTGGGGGAGGGGGAGAGTTTGGTTGGGGAGTGGGAGGTCTTCCTACTCACACATCCCTTGGGATGCGACAGGAGGTCTAGAGTTCTTTTCCACATTTTGGGCGGGGTCCGAGGTTATCTAGGGTCACAGAAGTCTCTCATCGTTATTAAGTTATGCTATCCCTTTATCCGACACAGTATGCTCCCTTTACGGGGTGTCGGTTGAGACTCTGTATGAAAAGCGTTGTTTTGGATCCTCGTCCCTCTTCAACTCTGGCTACACATAGATGGGTAGGAGATCTCCTACGGGGACATTAATTTATATTTTTATTACTCTCTCTTCATGATGCTAGATTAACTTAAGATGTACATTGAAATTTGGACTGTATCTTCATTATTTATTGATCGCTGTTTTTTTTTCTTTTTAAATGGTATGTACTGAGTGCTTCATGCTATACTTTGTATGCTTTTACTTCTTCATCAATAAAATAAAACTTTAAATGGAAAAAAAAAAAAGAAACGCCCATTCCCCGCTCGGAGCCGGAAAACAAGGGCTCATATAACGATAAGTACAAGTAAAAAAAAAAAAAAAAACAGCATACTGCAGATGTTAGCAGTATGCTACAGCTAATGTCAAAAAGTGGATTTTTGGGTGAACCTCCGCTTTAATTCTATTTTACTTAAAACCCTTTCTTCTGAAATCTCCTCAATTCTCTTGTATAAAGAAGACATTTGCATTGTAGCTTCTAACTTCTGCATGTATCTCTTAGATTGTAAGCTCTAAGGCCCCTTTCCCACTAAAAATAGTGCATAAATAACGCCTGAAATACTCCTGCCCCAACATTCTCAATGTGAAAGCCCGAGGGCAGGAGAAAAAAAAAAATCTCCTGCAAGTAGCATCTTTGGAGCGGCGTGTATACCGCCGCTCCTTCCCATTGAAAACAATGGGACACCGCAGTAATACCGCAGGCAATGCGCCTTTGCAGATGCGCATTGCAGGCGGTATTAACCCTTTTTCGGCCGCTAGCGGGAGTTAATACCACACCGCTAGCGGCCGAAAATCCACCACAATTCTGATGGTATACCGCCGCACATACTGCCCCAGTGCAAAAGGGGCCTAACAAGCAGGGCCCTCCGATTCCTCCTGTATTAAAGCGGAGTTCCGGCCACAATTTCACTTTTTAAATATAAATACCCCTGTAATACACAAGCTTAATGTATTCTAGTAAAGTTAGTCTGTAAACTAAGGTCCGTTTTGTTAGGTTGTTACAGCATTTAGACACTTTATAAAATAGAAATGGACTGGGGCCATCTTAAGTGTGGGCATCATGAAGCCAGACTGTATGACTTCCTGGATTTCAGCCTTGCAGATCTAGCACATGCTCAGTGCTGCACAAGCAGTGTCAGATCAGGTTTCAGCACCTGTGCTGTCCAAGTCACATTATTCTTTGAGACTGGGGAGTGCACAGACTCCTGGAAAGTTACACCCACTACATTCCCAGGAGTCTGTGCGGTGTAGGTTAGGAAGCATTAAGCACCTAGGTGCAGGAAGTGGGAAGAATAACTATTCTGCCTAGCAACAACACTTTGAAGGCATCTGAAAAAAAAAAAAAAATTCGTAAAGGACTAATGACATTTTTTTAAAACTACTGATGTAATGTTATATTTATGGGTGGAACTTTACTTTAAACTGTATTGTAAAGCGCTGTGTAAATTTGTATATTATTTTTATTATACAGGATTTATATATTACAGTAAGTTCTGCATACAAAGTGGAGAGGTTACCTCTATGTCTTCCTTCTGGTTGCAGTGCAGTAAAGGAGAGCGTGAGCACAGGACATAGGCCACTACCGCCATCAGCAGGAAGGAGGGATGGTTGGAGAACACATTATCAAACAACTTCAGCCATTCTTCTCTGGTTAAAACCTCAGAGAACAGAGTTTCCAGGAGTGGCCAGGCATAAATCTGCAAAATAGGGAAAGTCACCAAAAAGCAATTTGAACTTCTTTTTTTAAAACATAGAAGTTTGTGAAGTTTAAAAAGGTAATGCATGGCAATGCAGACAATGCGCCACGAGTATTCTTCAATATGTTCTCTCAACACAAAGTATTAAAATAAAAAATGATTCCGGGAGAAACGGACATTAACCACTTAAGCCCCGGACCAAAATGCAGCTAAAGGCCCAGGCCAGGTTTTGCGATTCGGCACTGCGTCGCTTTAACAGACAATTGCGCGGTCGTGCGACGTGGCTCCCAAACAAAATAAATGTCCTTTTTCCCACAAATAGAGCTTTCTTTTGGTGGTTATTGATCACCTCTGCGGTTTTTATTTTTTGCACTATAAACAAAAATAGAGCGACAATTTTGAAAAAAAATGCAATCTTTTTTACTTTTTGTTATAATAAATATCCCCCAAAAACATATATAATTTTTTTTTCCTCAGTTTAGGCCGATACGTATTCTTCTACCTATTTTTGGTAAAAAAAAAAAATCGCAATAAGCGTTTATCGATTGGTTTGCGCAAAATGTATAGCGTTTACAAAATAGGGGATAGTTTTATTGCATTTTTATAAAAAAAAATGTTTTACTACTAATGGCGGCAAACAGCGATTTTTTCCGTGACTGCGACATTATGGCGGACACTTTGGCCAATTTTGACACATTTTTGGGACCATTGTCATTTTCACAGCAAAAAATGCATTTAAATTGCATTGTTTATTGTGAAAATGACAGTTGCAGTTTGGGAGTTAACCACAGGGGGCGCTGAAGGAGTTTTGTTTCACCTAGTGTGTGTTTACAACTGTAGGGGGGTGTGGCTGTAGGTTTGATGTCATCGATTGTGTCTCCCTATAAAAGGGATCACACGATCGATGCAGCCGCCACAGTGAAGCACGGTGAAGCCGTGTTTACATACGGCTCTCCCCGTTCTTCAGCTCCGGGAACGATCGCGAGGGGGCGGCTAGAAACCGCCCCCTCGCCCTCATCCCGGATCGCTCCCACACGATTTTCGACCGCCGCATGTATCGGGGGGGGGGGTCCCGATCGGTCCCGCGGAAAGGCAGGGACGTACATGTACGCCCATCTGTCTGTACGTGCCATTCTGTGGACGTACATATACATGCGGCGGTCGTTAAGCCTAGTTTCACATTGGAGATATTTGTCATGCGATTTGAGAGATCAAATAGCATGAGAAGTCGCAGCCTATTGCCGGCAATGGCACTGTTCCAATCGGTGCGACACTGATTTTGCGCCGTCGCACCAATTTGCAAAAGTAGTTCCTTTACTACTTTTGCCGATTTCAGGTGCAACTTTAATAGACATCTATGTATTGAGCCACACAGATGTCTATCAAGTAGCACCTGAAATTGCGCTGACCTTGCTACTTTGAAATCGTGCTACTTCAAGCAGTCACAAAACGCAGCGCGATTTGTAGAATCGGATCGCATGGGTGTGAACACCCATGGGACCAGATTCCGGTGCGGACAAAAAAAGAAAAAGGGTCCTGCACCGCATACTAGCTCATTATGAAATACTTACCTTAGAACGAAGAGCCGACATTGTCTTTCTGGTCACCACTGAGGCAGCCAACGTGTCCCCTCTGCGTCTCTTCCGGGTTCACGGCTCCGGTGCCACTAGTGGCCGGAGCTGCGATTATGTCACTCTCACGCATGCGCGGGAGTCCTCTTTCCGGTAAGGAGCTCCGATTTTCCGGCTGCCACCGACGTCAGCGTGAATTTCTCCTAAACCGTACAGGTTTAGGAGAAATTCATTTTACCTACAGGTAAGCCTTATTATAGGATTGGGGGGGCCGTCCCTTTCTTCAAATCAGCTCCAGAGCTTTCCTCACGAGCTCTGCACAGTGTAAGTTTTCACCTCCCCTGCCCCCTTTTTTCTGGCAGCTAAAACAAGCTTTATAAAATTCTGGACTTTGAATGGATGTAGAGAAAAGAAAACTGCAGATAAACAGGAACAACTTATGTAGAATTTGTTTTATCTCCTATATCGAAAAAAGGGAAAAATTTGCATTTTTGTATTTATGCATTATGTAATATTATTTTTACCATTTATTTTTGCATTATTATTCTTTACTATTTCACATTTAGTGAAATATTATATATACTATGTATGGTAGTAATTTAATGTAATTATATTGGTTATCGTCAATCTGGCGAGTTCCAATTTTTGTTAATATTTTTTTGTAATGAGGAGGCGATTACGGATGACGTCATGTATTAACTACTTGCCGTCGCCGCACCGTCATAATACGTCCACAAGGTGGCTCTCCTAGGCGAGATCACGTATTATGACGTCCTACCTTTTAGCCGCCACTAGGGGCGCACGCGCGCCGCCGGAGGCGCGCGCACGCGCCCCCCCGCTCGCCCCCGACTCCCGTGCGTGTGCCCGGCGGGCGCGATCGCCGCCGGGCACACGCGATCGCTCGGTACAGAGCGGGGAACGGGAGCTGTGTGTGTAAACACACAGCTCTCGTTCCTGTCAGCAGGGGAAATGCTTTTCTTCGGTTCATACACTGTATGAACCGAGGATCAGTGTTTCCCCTAGTGAGGCCACCCCCCCCCCCACAGTAAGAACACACCCAGGCATACTTAACCCCTTCCCCGCCCCCTAGTGTTAACCCCTTCACTGCCAGTGGCATTTTTATAGTAATCTAATGCATTTTTATAGCACTGATCGCTATAAAAATGCCAATGGTCCCAAAAATGTGTCAAAAATGTCCGAAGTGTCCGCCATATTGTCGCAATACCAAAAAAAAAATCGCTGATCGCCGCCATTACTAGTAAAAAAAATATTAATAAAAATGCCATAAAAATACCCCCTATTTTGTAAACGCTATAACTTTTGCGCAAACCAATCAATAAACGCTTATTGCGATTTTTTTTTACGAAAAATATGTAGAAGAATACGTATCGGCCTAAACTGAGGAAAAAAAAAAGTTTTTTTATATATTTTTGGGGGATATTTATTACAGCAAAAAGTAAAAAATATTCATTTTTTTCAAAATTGTCGTTCTATTTTTGTTTATAGCGCAAAAAATAAAAACCGCAGAGGTGATCAAATACCACCAAAAGAAAGCTCTATTTGTGGGAAAAAAAGGACGCCAATTTTGTTTGGGAGCCACGTCGCACGACCGCGCAATTGTCTGTTAAAGCGACGCAGTCCCGAATCGCAAAAAGTACTCTGGTCTTTGGGCAGCAATATGGTCCGGGGGGTAAGTGGTTAATGATTTTTTATTGTTTTTTAACGTTAAATATGTGATTGGTCTTTTTACCTGCTGGTCTTCTTTTTAAGTGAGACCTCTATTCCTGTTTACTGTGCGTTTGAACGCCAAGTGTTGCCTGCTGTCTTCTATTAAGGAAACACTAGATGGCGCAAGTTTGAAGGTTTTTTATTGTGCTCTTGGTTGTTATGGCAACGGCACATTATTTAGGCCAGTGCGGGACGTTCACGCTGATCTCTCCACCCCACGCTGATGAAGTCCCGCCCACTGGGACGTAGAGCGTACGAGGGGGAGAAGTCACGTGACGTCACCCGCGATCGCCGCCCCACGATTTGACCTGTGTGCTGTATGTGGATCCGGATGCCTGGAGCTCCGGGATATGTTGTTGCGCCCCACACTCGGCCATGAGTGTCTCCAATTGTGAGCGTTTTAATCTTCATTTTAAATAAACCGATTTGCTATACAGAGAGCACTAGTCTTTCCCTTCTTCTGTATTTGCATATACCTTTCCGTGGATCTGGGGAACTGCTGAGCTGCCTGCTGATTGTTTGCCCTGTTTGGGATCTGGAAGTGTTTAAATGTTTTGTGACCTAGCCATGGGTCGAATGGCTGAGGTGAGAGGCCATCTATAATATCTGGTGGAGGATCTTTCCTGTGGGTCACTGATCTTGGAAATTTTGCACACAGTCACCAGTTTATTGGAGCACAATCAGAATTTCTTCTTTTCACTAGTGCACTTTATGGACTCTTTTTTGATTATTATTATCTTAATTTTATATGTGTCAACCTTAATTAATTGTTTGCGCTGCACTTTTTGTTATTGATATTATCTCCTATATCACCTGAGGGCAGTCACTTCACTGGGTATATGGGTTTACAATCAGTGTAATTCAGCACTTTTTTCCAGTGCGCACAACTGCAGTTCAGTGGTGTGAACCAGACAGGTAGGAGACAAAGCATTTTGTCCTGGAATAGCCTTACCGCACGCAGTGTGACTATACCTGAATTACAAAAAGCTGAGGGTTCAATATCACTTTAGTGAATCTACAAACACAATGCTGACTTTGAGAGCTCACTATACACAGGATGGATCTGTTATACCTGGGACGTAACGCCAAAATTCACAAAATGCTGAAGAACCTCCTTGTCGTGATGCGCCAAAACATTCTCAACCATGCCGAGGATGTTGATTGGTGGATTAGGAAAGTATTCGAACCAATGCTGACACCAGTTAGCTGCAAAAGGAACATTAAAGGTTATCATAGGCTAGGTGACTAGGCCAATACATGTCCCTCCAGATCAGGGTGGATATAAATCAATGATTTTTTTTAAAACAAAATCAGATTTTGATCAAATTTATTTTAATAAAATGCTTTTGGAGTAAAAATGTATCTAAAGATAGTTTTCTACTTAAAGCGGAGTTCCGGCCACAATTTCACTTTTTAAATATAAATACCCCTGTAATACTTAAGCTTAATGTATTCTAGTAAAGTTAGTCTGTAAACTAAGGTCCGTTTTGTTAGGTTGTTACAGCATTTAGACACTTTATAAAATAGAAATTGACTGGGGCCATCTTAAGTGTGGGCATCATGAAGCCAGACTGTCTGACTTCCTGGATTTCAGCCTTGCAGATCTCGCACATGCTCAGTGCTGCACAAGCAGTGTCAGATCAGGTTACAGCACCTGTACTGTCCAAGTCACATGATTCTTTGAGACTGGGGAGTGCACAGACTCCTGGAAAGTTACACCCACTACATTCCCAGGAGTCTGTGCGGTGTAGGTTAGGAAGCATTAAGCACCTAGGTGCAGGAAGTGGGAAGATTAACTATTCTGCCTAGCAACAACACTTTGAAGGCATATAAAAAAAAAAAAAAAAAAAAAAAAAAAAATCGTAAAGGACTAATGACATTTTTTTAAAACTACTGATGTAATGTTATATTTATGGGTGGAACTCCACTTTAAGATACATTAATAATTTAGTTTATTGGGCATGAAATGGAGATTAGTTATGTAGCATGATGCTGTATATTCTGCAATATTTACATTTTTAGTAAACTCATTCAATAAATACAAGCTCTGCAAGCTGAGATAACATGCACTGCATTGATGCATTCACACAAATGTCACAGTAACCACGAGATAAAACAAAGTTCCTGAATATTCCTTTATCCCATTGTTTTAAAAATCTATGTACACTGCAAACTGTATGATTGAATCGGTTCTAATATCGCCGTTTTACTTAACTGAGAACTTATTATTCTAAAATGGAAACCTTCATTTTGTTTGCAAATATTAAAGATTCCAACTACTAGCAAGAATAAGTCTTTACATTTAAAGAGCACCTGTAATTTCAGATCCATCAAGGCAGCGCCTGTTAGCAGGATCCAATCACCTGCTGCTGCCACCACGTCCCTCACCTTGTTGAGTCACTGCCGCATCACCAGCCGTCCCATTAAAGTGAATGGAACTGTCGGTGAGCCAACAGCGCCACAGCGGAGGAGCCAACAGCGCCACAGAGGAGGAGCCAACAGCGCCACAGAGGAGGGGCCAACAGCGCCACAGAGGAGGGGCCAACAGCGGAGGAGCGCACAGAGGAGGAGCCAACAGCGGCACAGAGGAGGGGCCAACAGCGGCACAGAGGAGGGGCCAACAGCGGCACAGAGGAGGGGCCAACAGCGGCACAGAGGAGGCGCCAACAGCGGCACAGAGGAGGCGCCAACAGCGGCACAGAGGAGGCGCCAACAGCGGCACAGAGGAGGCGCCAACAGCGGCACAGAGGAGGCGCCAACAGCGGCACAGAGGAGGCGCCAACAGCGGCACAGAGGAGGCGCCAACAGCGGCACAGAGGAGGCGCCAACAGCGGCACAGAGGAGGCGCCAACAGCGGCACAGAGGAGGCGCCAACAGCGGCACAGAGGAGGCGCCAACAGCGGCACAGAGGCGGCGCCAACAGCGGCACAGAGGAGGCGCCAACAGCGGCACAGAGGAGGCGCCAACAGCGGCACAGAGGAGGCGCCAACAGCGGCACAGAGGAGGCGCCAACAGCGGGACAGAGGAGGCGCCAACAGCGGGACAGAGGAGGCGCCAACAGCGGGACAGAGGAGGCGCCAACAGCGGGACAGAGGAGGCGCCAACAGCGGGACAGAGGAGGCGCCAACAGCGGGACAGAGGAGGCGCCAACAGCGGGACACAGATGACAGTTGCTCTTTAAAAATTATGATTTAAATCAAGCTATTTTACTAGTGATCTAAATCGACGATTTATATCAAATCCACCCTCCTCCAGATGCTGGGAAGACAATCCCTACATACTAAACCTCATAGCTTCCGGACAACTGGAAGAACACGGTTTGCTTTATGATCAGAAGAACAAGTTTGAATGCTACACACTTTCACACTAGAACATCGCAAAAACGCAAAAACAACTTACTTATGACAGTAGCCACAACTTCAAAACAGATGAGCTGATTGTTCTGAAAAAGCTTGACAAATGGGAAGGCCATCAGAGGTAAGTATTTGGTCTCTCCAAATATGGCAGACCAGTGAGCCAAGGCTGAAAGTGTCCTGAGGAGCAAAATGAAATCACAGAAACTTGTTTGGGAATATGAAATACATCACGGCCACACATGCATATTTCTCTGTGTGTTCTTTAACCCCTTTCACTGCCAAAACACTTTTTTCCATATTTTTCCACATTAAAATGACAAATTTTAGGCCTGCAGATTAGTCACACCGGCAGTGAAGGGGGTTAACCACTAGGTGGCGCTGCAGGGGTTAAGTGTTCCCTAGGAAGTGATTCTTCCTGTTAGGGGGCATGGCTACAGTCACTGATGACCGTTCCGTTCACGGGGGAACGGTCATCAGTGACAGTGTCACTAGGCAGAATATGGGAATGCCTTGTTTACAAAGGCATTCCCCTGTTCTTCTCTTGCCGACCGCAATCACAGGACTCCCGGGAACATCGAGTACCCGGGACCCGCGGCCGTACACGTGAGGCACGCGCCTGCATGCTGGGCAGCAGATTTAAAGGGACGTAACTACGCAAATCTGCCTGCCCGTGCCATTCTGTCTACGTAAATAGTCGTGCGGTGGTCGGCAAGTTGTTAATTTTAATGCAAAAAAAAAAAAAAAAACACAAATCACTTTTTGGTCAAATATAAAAGATGATGTTACACCAAGTAAATAGATACCAAACATGTCACGCTTAAAAATTGTACACACTCGTGGAATGGCGACAAACTACAATAATCTTTATCTCCATAGGCGACGCTTACCTTTGTAACACTCTCAGGAGCTTCCTGCTCTTAATGGGGTATTCCTGGTGAAGTTGATGGTACTGGGGATGGGTGCCTTTGTCAGTAAGGCTGCTGAAAGCTGCATGGTTCTCTGGTAGCTGGAGCAGTGAGCGCCAGATAAACATCCTAAGAAGAATAAATAGTTTAACCTTAGATGGAGTAACACTCACACTACACACACAGCTAACACACCTCTTCAACACAGTCTATAAAATACAGACATCCTTGGCAGGCCTTAAAGTGGATGTAAACCCCAATTTTTTTTATTTATTTTTTTGATGTCACAATGTACATTATAAGATTTCCTATCATCTGTGCCCAGTCGTGCCACACAGAGTTAATCCAGCTCTGAGCAATCCTCTTTTATTGTTCAGTGAAATAAAACGGACTTGCAGAGAAAAACCTTAGTCCGTTCCGCCCCCTTGCCGTGAGTCACAGGTTATTTACACTTGTTCACTAGCCTGGAAACAGGCATTATTTTTCAATTCCAACCCCCACTCCTTTTCTGAAGTTATGCGGTTACATTTCTGGATTTTGACTGGATGTTAGTGATCATAGCAGAAGTCAGTTAGTGACATCACGACTCCACCCACCAAACTCCAGACAACAGACCCACCCACAGAATCCGCAGTTTAACCAGTTGGTAACCGCCCTATAGCCAAAATACGGCTACAGAGCGGTTCCTGTACTCTAGGAGGGCGTCAATGTACGTCCTCCCAGAGACTGCGTTGTGCGCGCCCGAGCGGGCGCGCACACGCGATCGCCGGTGCTCGCCGGGTCTACGGGACCCGCAGCAACAGCACTCGCGGTAAGGAGCCAATGGAAGCGGCTCCTTACCACGTGATCGCGCCGTCCAATGACGGCGCGATCACTTGTAAACAAACCGGCGTCATGTAATGACGCCGGTTCCTCCCTCTCCTCTCTGTACCGTTCGGTACAGTGTGAGAGGAGAGGGAGGGGGGGGGATCGGGCGGCAGCAGCAGCCGCCGCACTGTGGGCTGGATCTGTGACAATTGCAGTCACAGATCCAGCCATCCCTGCGCAATACTCTGCAGTAAAAAAAAAATAATGATGAGTGCAATACCCCACCCCATACTCTGCAATACCCCACCCCATACTCTGCAATACCCACCCTGGGGGGGTGGGTATTGCAGAGTATGGGGTGGGGTATTGCAGAGTATGGGGTGGGGTATTGCAGAGTATGGGGTGGGGTATTGCAGAGTATTGCACTCATCATTTTTTTTATTTTACTCTGCAATACCCACCCACCCATACTCTGCAATACCCACCCACCCATACTCTGCAATACCCACCCCCCCATACTCTGCAATACCCCCCCCCCCATACTCTGCAATACCCCCCCCCCATACTCTGCAATACCCCCCCCCATACTCTGCAATACCCCCCCCCATACTCTGCAATACCCCCCCCATACTCTGCAATACCCCCCCCATACTCTGCAATACCCCCCCCATACTCTGCAATACCCCCCCATACTCTGCAATACCCCCCCCCATACTCTGCAATACCCCCCCCCATAATCTGCAATACCCCCCCATACTCTGCAATACCCCCCCAATACTCCGCAATACCCTCAATACTCCAATACCTTGCAATACGTCGCCTATGGGGATTTTTAAGTAGCAACGTTTGGCGCAATTTCACGAGCGTGTGCAATTTTGAAGGGTGACATGTTGGGTATCTATTTACTCGGCGTAACTTCATCTTTCATATTATGCAAAAACATTGGGCTAACTTTACTGTTTTTTTTTTTTTTTAAGCACAAAACTGTTTTTTTTTTTAAAAACACGCGTTCAAAAAATTGCTGCGAAAATACCGTGCAAGATAAAAAGTTGCAACAACCGCCATTGTATTCTCTAGGGTCTTTGAAAAAAAAGCATATATAATGTTTTGGGTTTCTATGTAATTTTTTTAGCAAATAAATGATGATTTTTACATGTAGGAGAGAAATGTCAGAATTGGCCTGGGTGCTCCAGAACGCCTGATGGTGCTCCCTGCATGTTGGGCCTCTCTATGTGGCCACGCTGTGTAAAAGTCGCAAACATGTGGTATCGCTATACTCGGGAGGAATAGCAGAATGTGTTTTGGGGTGTAATTTGTAGTATGCATATGCTGTGTGTGAGAAATAACCTGCTAATATGACAGAAACTAGATTTTTTTTTTTTTTTTTTACAGAATTTTCAGTCTTTTTTCTTTTATAGCGCAAAAAATAAAAACCGCAGAGGTGATCAAATACCACCAAAAGAAAGCTCTATTTGTGGGAAAAAAAGGACAAAAATTTCAGATGGGTACAATGTTGTATGACTGAGTAATTGTCATTCAAATTGTGAGAGCACCGAAAGCTGAAAATTGGTCTGGTGATTAAGGGGGTTTTCGTGCCCAGTGGTCAAGTGGTTAAGTTCTCATAACAGACAGAGGGAAGATATTTGACAGGTAAGGATACATGCAGGAGGCATCTGTATCCTTATAGATCAGCACTATGGCAGTAGTTTAGAAAAGATGAGAGTGGCTTTACATCCACTTTAATTTGCAACACCACATGCTAAATCGGGAGCTGACTTGTAAGAAACCTAGGGATAGATATTTATTCTTCTTTGAGTTAGCACCAAACTACATTGGTATCTAAATGTTTTTTTATAGATACGCACCTTGAATCCGCTTCTGACGTGGCATGGATTAGATGAAATGCACACATCAAGCTTTTTTAGATGCATTATAATGATGCATTTACAAAGCAGATTTGTGTCTTTTTTCAACCTATGTAAGATTATTATGAACTTTCTGCAATCAATAATGATTTTAATATATATTTTATGATATGGATCACAAGCCAGCTCACAACTATAATACTTTATGCTGCAAAGAGTTATTCATGACATCAGTGTGTATATATATATATATATATATATATATATATATATATATATATATATAAATTAATTATAATGATAATATGTCATCATGATATCGATATATAGAGATATATCCATATCTATCTATCTATCTAAATAAAATAATAAATGTGCCATCATGCATTTGACCATTTTACCAGATTTAGGGATGAAGGTGTATATTATAGGGCTGTTACTGATCAAAATTTTTGTGTTCGATTAATCGATTTTTTTTAAAATCGATTAATCGACTAATTTCGATTAATTATAACGCACATACAGATCAAACTACTTTTAGCTGATCTCCTGACAGGCTGATTCCCAGTGCAGCTACCAACCACTGGAAAAATGGATAGCAGGATACAAAAAACACACAAAGGCAGCGCTCGATGGGAATAGCATTAAAACTTTTATAGTCTTCAAGTAGGTAACAAAAATAAATATTGCACTGGAGATAAAATCGATGTAGCTACATAAACTGTAAAAATGGTGCGAGTAATACCAAACAGTAGCAAAAGCAGTCATAAAAACATGTAGCTAAGTAAGATACTGGTATAAAAATGTGTACAACGATGCCACTGCTGAATCCAGATGAGGAGAGGTTAACATCAGTCTGTCGGCATGTAGATGTCCCATGAAGGGAACTATCACAACTCCCAGTGGATGGTTGTAGAATCCCAGGTTGATAGAGGGAAGTGATAGAGGGAAGTGCAACAGCCCTTGCGTGTGACAGATAGTAAGGTCCCGCCGGCATGCAGATATGAAGGCACAGCAAAGGAGCCCTTCAGATGGACACGGCAAGCCCCGCCGGTGTCCGTGATGTCGGAAAGGCGAGTACCAATCAAAATAATTTTGATCGATCAAAAAAATGTAATTAATAGTTAATTTCCACGGCCCTAGTATATTATGTTACGAGTCTCATTTAAAGTCCCCCAAAACCGCCCATATACCCATAAAATAGACCTGTGGCTACAGAAAAAAAAAACGTTCACTTTCGATAAACAAAAGAACAAATCTCCCTATTGGGGTCAGAGACAGCAATACAAATCTGACATGTGTGGCTCGGGGTTGAGCCCACACAAGTGCCCTCATAGCAGGTGGAGGATCAGCGCTGCTCTGTGCAAAACCATTACACAGAGCAGGCAAGTATGACATGTTTGTTAGTCTAGAAAAGAAAAATTGAAACCCTAAGGCCCCTTTTATCACAGGCTGACCGATCGGGTACGCCTGTCAGTTTTTCTAGGCGGACCTGATTGAACCAAACATTTTCCTCTATGAAGCAGCCAACATCCAATCCGATTTTGATCCTATCTGCAAAAAACGGATGGATAGGGCTCCGATCCACATCCATCTGACCGATCAAATGGCACTTGGGTGTAAACAGACAGCGGGCGCCCATAGAGGACAGCGTGCTGTCTGCTCTGCATAAGTGGAGCAGACACAGACACAAGCCATCTGCCTGCTCAGCAGGGATCAGTGGACAGATTCATCACTGAGCAGATGAACTCCGTCCCATGTGAAAGGGGCCTTATAATCACTTTAGCTGATCAGCAAACAAATAACTCACTAATGCACAATCATCGTACACAATAGAAGGTTCCATTTATACGCGAGCTGAGCGTATTTGGTCATCATCTTGTATTAGAGTGCCTTGATCAGGCATCCCTGTGCATAGTTCAGGCTTGGACTCTTTTTTTTAGCCAATGGAACACTAGAAACATGCAACCCCCCCCACAAAAAAAAAAAACAGGAAAAACTATTTTCTAGACACCCCCATTGAAGTCTACAAGGCCAAAACTTGTGACTAAGCATCAAAAGAATCTCATGTATTATTATTATTATACAGGATTTATATAGCGCCAACAGTTTGCGCAGCGCTTTACATCAGGGAAGACAGTACAGTCACAATACAATTCAATACAGGAGGGATCAGAGGGCCCTGCTCGTTAGAGCTTACAATCTAGAAGGGAGGGTCAAGTGAAACAAAGGGTAGTTGGCTGTGGGGGATGATCAGATGGACTCAAATGAAAATACAGTTGTTCGGTGTGGGAAGGGTAGGCTTCTCTGAAAAGGAGGGTTTTCAGGGATCCTCTAAAAGCTAATAGAGAAGGAGATAGGCGGATAGATTGGGATAAGGAGTTCCATAGGCTTGGAGAGGCTCTGGAGAAGTCCTGGAGACGAGCATGGGAGCAGGTGATGAGAGAGCTAGAGAGTAGGAGGTCTTGAGAAGAGCGAAGAGAACGATGTGCTTTTTTAATGTAAAATCGCGTGTCGAGCAAGTTCTTTTGGTGAAACTTCAAAACTGCGCTTCAAATTGCTGAGGCATGAACAGAGCTGAACAATAGATCTGCTCCAGCCCGTCTCCACGATCCTGTTATTCCTTTCCATCGGTGTTGCCATCTTGCTTATAGCACAGAAAAGATTAAGTCAGGTAGTCAATTACAGCCCATAAGTCAAAAACATGTCTGAACATGAACACAACTGCTCACACTTTTATTGTTACTGCCCTTTGCATAGGCACACAGCCAGGGGGAGAGGTTAAAAATTAGGATAAGGGCTTGTTTTGAGGTCCAAAATGTACATATCATTGACAGTGAAGCCGGCCATACATGAATCAAAATTTGGCCAGTTCAGCCGAATTTCGATCCATAAGGCCACTGTGGTTGAATCTACTGATCATCTTCTGTTCACACCTCCTGTTGGTATTTTTTCGCTCAATCAGTGCTGCAGGCTATAGACTACTGCGCAGATCTGTGTTCTGATGCAGGAAAGTCTCCGCGCTCTTAGAAAACAATGACTCAGCGGGAAGGAAATGGGGTCAGGTTTTATTTTTGTTAAACCAGCAAGTTGAATGAAAAAAACTGACCCGATTTCCTCCATTCACACACTCAATGTGGATGGGGGAATCTTCCCCGCTAAGTCATTGTATTGTGACAGCGGGGAGACGGTGTGGCCAGCTTTAAGGATACACATTCTAGGAAAGGGAGGCATGCATCTCAAATAGCTGACAGAGTGATTAGGACGGTACCACTTGTTTGTAGACTAAAAAAAAGTTCACCTTTTTATTCACAAACTACAATTAAAACAAATGAATGTGCTAAATTTTACCTGTATTTCGTTGGATACTCCCCAAAGCCCTTCAATAACGCTAAAAGGCGCTGCTTGTTCAGTCCAGTTGGCAATGAATTCTGCAATAAGCACAAAGATCAAATGGTTTAAATCAGTATTGTGCAAACTGCGGCCCTTTGCTTGCCTATATCCGGCACTATTCCTCCCACTGATACGAGACACTATTCTGCCAACAGACATCAACTATGGGGCACCATTTCTCCTACTGATACCAACAATGCGGCACTATTCCTCCTCCAATACCAAATGTGACAATGTTTACTCCCATTGATGCCAGGAAACTTTCTACCCCCACTGGCCACAGTCCCCCTAAAGTCTGAAGGACAATAAACTGGCCCTTTGTTTAGAAAGTTTGGAGACCCTTGGTTTAAATAACTGATATTTCAGAGAATCAGCTCACTGGAAGCTAAACGGGGAACTAAACCCATCAATTTACCACTGCCTTTATGGCAAGGATAAGAATATTTTGTTTCAAATTTAACCACTTGCTTACTGGGCACATATACCCCCCTCCTGCCCAGGTGAAATTTCAGCTTTCGGCACTGCGTCGCTTTAACTAACAATTGCGCGGTCGTGCGACAAGGCTCCCAAACAAAATTGACGTCTTTTTTCCCCACAAATAGGGCTTTCTTTTGGTGGTATTTGATCGCCTGTGCGGTTTTTATTTTTTGCGCTGTAAACAAAAAAAAGCGACAATTTTGAAAAGAATACAATATTTTTTACTTGTTGCTATAATAAATATCCCAATTTAAAAAAACAAAAACAATTTTTTTTTCTCAGTCTAGGCCGATACGTATTCTTCTACATATTTTTGGTAAAAAAAAAAAAAATCGCAATAAGCGACTGGTTTGCGCAAAAGTTATAGCGCCTACAAAATAAGGGACAGAATTATTATTTTTTATTATTTATTTTTTTACTAGATCTGCGATTTTTATTGGGACTGCGACGTTATGGCGGACACATTGGACACTTTTGACACATTTTTGGCGCCATTCACATTTATACTGCGATCAGTGCTATAAATATTAGTGTTCTAACTGTGGGGGAAGGGGGGTGACCGATCTATGTCCCTATGGACAAGGGACACAGATCGGTCTCCTCTCCAGAGACAGCACCGTTGTCTCTGTGTAAAACGGCAATGAGAGATGATCTCATATGTTTACATATGAGATAAACTCTCATTGGCCGCACAGATCGCATCGCAAATGGCCACTCTGATTGGCCGTTCGCGGCGATCTGTGATTGGCTGTGTCCAGGGGACACGGCCAGCACAGCAGTTCCCCGCTGCGCGCTCTGGAGCGCGCGCGGGGAACGCGCAAAGGGGCGGACGTCAATTGACGTCCACTTGGATTTTGGGATCCGCGCTGTAGCCGTCATTTGACTATAGCGCGGGTCCCAAGAGGTTAAAGAACCGCTATGATCACATTCAAAAGCAACGACTAGTAAATCATTTTAACGTCATATAACAGAGCTGCTAGTGGCATGGTCTGGTCCAAAAAAATGCTTTGCGTTTCCTTCGTACATTGTTTTACAGTTGCCATGTTAGATTATTCCCAAACTTTTTAGAGACAGCCAGGGGTTTGCTTCGCCATCTCTAGTTCTCCTGTTTACCGGTATCACCAAGACCCCTTTCACACTGGGACGTTTTTCAGGCTCTTTTGGGCTAAAAATAGGTAGAAAAAGTCCTGCAAGCATAAACTTTCGGGCGGAGCAGGAGCACTCCTCCACCGCCCCTACCATTGAAATCAATGTGCACCGCTGCCGAAGCACTGGCAAAGCCTTTTTTCACCCGCTAGTGGAGGTTAAAAGCGCGGGAAAACTCTGCTATAACAGCGGTAAAGCACTGCTAAAATTAGCCAGGCTTAACCACTTGGAGTGCGGCTGTCCAGAAGAAATTCCTCTTTTTTTGCCTTGTACGTGCATTGCCTGCACCCGTGGTTTCTGTGAGAAGTGATTACCTTTGAAGACGACCACACCTGAGCGGCTTATCTTCCTGCGGGCAGGAGAGGCAGCTTCCCTGGGCATAGAGAAGGGGGCAGAGTATGGGCACAGGGCAGTAAACCCATTCTACAGCATGCATTACCAGTAGGGGAGGGGGGATAGCTCTGCATCCTTGCCCCGGGTATTCAGTACCAACACTCATGCACCTCCAATACTGTGGAAAACGCTGCACAAGGAAATTTTATAAAAAGGTTTAATTTATAACAAACCTCTTTATTACTGTCGTTATCATCCCCATCTGGGCGCAAAATTCGGGTCTTCACTATTTCTTCCTTCGACTTCCATGGGCGACATATCCGGCTCGATGACACTTTAACTTTCCTACTGCTGGCTTTAGACTTTTCCATTGTGGAGTCCTTGTCTTTACTTAAATCAACCACTTTTACAAGTGGTGGCGGAGGCTGCAAAAAAAATGGTTATGCTCACTACTTCGAAATAGACTTCTTAGATTAAGCACTGTACAAAAATAACATACAAGATTTAAAACTTTTTTTTTTTTAAAGGGTTAAAAAAAAAGAAAAAAAAAAGATTTTTAGCGTTTGGGTTGCATCATAGAGGTTAATGATTGCCTAAGATTTCGGTGGGCTTTTCAAGGCATTAACCACTTCATTATTGGGCACTTAAACCCCCTTCATGCCCAGACCAGCAGCTTTCAGCGCTGACGCATTTTGAATGACAATTGCGCGGTCAAACACCACTGTACCCAAATTATATTTTTATAATTTTTTTCCCACAAAGATAGCTTCCTTTTGGTGGTATTTGATCATCTCTGATTTTTTATTTTGTGCGCTATAAACATAAAAAGACTTTTTACATTTTGTTATAATAATATCCCAATTTAAAAAAAAAAAAGGCCGATAGGCCGATACGTATTCTTCTAAATATTTTTGTTAAAAAAAAAAAAAAAACGCAATAAGCGTATATTGATTGGTTTGCGCAAAAGTTATAGCGCCTACAAAATAAGGGATAGATTTATGATTTTTTTTTTTTTTTACTAGTAATGGCGGCGATCTGCGATTTTTTTTGTCAGGCCTGCGATATTGCGGCGGACGTATCGGACACTTTTGACACAATTTTGGTACCATTCGCATTTATACAGCGATCAGTGCTATAAAAATGCACGAATTACTGTATAAATGTGACTGGCAGTGAAGGGGTTAACACTAGGGGGTGAGGAAGGGGTTAAATGTGTATCCTGGGTGTGTTCTAACTGTGTGGGAGGAGGGGACTGACTGGGGGAGGTGACCGATGCTGTGTCACTATGTACAAGGGACACAGATCGGTCTCCTCTCTCCCTGACAGGACGTGGATCTATGTGTTTACACACAGAGCTCCACGTCCCTGCTGCCACCGCCGATCGCGGGCACCTGGCGGACATCGCGGCCGCCAGGCACACGCATAGGCTCTCGAGCGATGCGCCGGGCACGTTGTTTCCCCGCTGCGCACACAGGGAATGACAACAACAGGACGTCCAAAGACGTCCACTCTGCACTTGAGAGCCGCGCTGTGGACGTCTTTCGTCCATAGCGCGGATCCCAAGTGGTTAAAGCAGAGTTCCATCCTATTTTGCAGCCACGGTCGCATTTATTGCCGATCCCTCTGTAAATAATTTTTAAATTTTTTTAGTTTTAGTACCCCTGTCAGAAATCCCTGTCAGAAATCCCTGTCAGAAATCCCTGTCAGAAATCCCTGTCAGAAATCCCTGTCAGAAATCCCTGTTTTACATTAACATAATAGTGACGTATCATGCTGTGTGTAAAAAGTTTAGTACTGCCTGTAATAAAGCAGAGATAACGGTGTAGTTCAACTGAGATGGATGTGTCAGTGAGTTATTCCTAGCCGTGCACGCAAAGTTATCTGAACTCCAAAATTCGGAACAGCAGTAGAATCCAAATTAACCCCTTTGTGGTTAACCAACCATCACAGTTAATCCCCTCACCTTATTGATTTCCTTAGTCAGAGCCTGAACGCTGTACAAATTCACACTGCCGTTATCCATGACACTGGCTATGTATCGTCCATTTGGGCTAACAGAAGAAGTCACAATGCCATCATCATGGCTTCCAATGTCAAACACAAGTTTGCATGTTTGGATACTGATGAACTTCATTATCCCATCTTGACTGAGCACACCTAAAACCTGGGGGGGAAAAATAAGTTACAACTTTCCTGTATACTGGAAAATGTTCAAACAGATATAAACATCACTGGAGGAGATATACAAAAACACAGTTACAGCTCTTGCTGTATTCTGCCAGATGTTCAGAGATATGGCCTGCTTTACCTGCAAAAAGGAAAGGTTTATTGAAAAGGAAACTAAATTACAAATTTATATAGAAAAATGAAAACCGACCTCCAGCTGAAATACATAGAAGTAAACTTTTTTAATTGTCAAAATGTAATTGTTAAAAGTCTGTTGAAAAAGTCTTGTGATCCAGGCTTCCTAACAGATTGTTCAGCCAACTACCTGATCTCAGACTATGCTAAACTGAAAGCGATTGTAAAGGCAAAAATATAAAAACAAAATAAACAAAATAACAAACCTGTCATACTTACATGCTCTGTGTTATAGTTTTGCACAGAGCAGCCCTGATCCTCCTTTTCTGGGGTCGCCTGCGGCCACACCTGGCCCCTCTCCCCTGCTGAGTGCCCTGAAAGCAAGCCACTTGCTATGGGGACACTCATGCAGGTTCCCTCCCGAGCCACCCTCTCTGTGTCCATTGACACAGAGGGCGGCTCGGCCCCACCCCTACTCCACTGGCTGCGATTGACAGCTGCATGAGCCAATGGCTCCTACTTATGTCTCTGAGCCAATGAGGACAGAGAAAAAGCAGCAATGCTGCTCTCGTATAGTTCACTGGATCGACATAAGGTTCTGGCAAGTAGAAGGGGGAGGGGCTGGGAGAGAGCTGCACACAGGGTTTTTTACTGTAATGGACAGGAGGCATTCTGCCTTTAGAACCGCTTTAAGTGACACAGCACCTGTAGGTAAAATGAATATCTCCTAAACCTGTACGATTTAGGAGATATTCACCTTGCATGCAGCCTCGGATGTCAGCGCCGGGTGCTGCTGTAAAATCAGAGCTCCTTGCCGGAACGGAGGACTCTCGCGCATGCGCGGGAGTGATGTCATCTGCTGCTTACAGTGTCGGAACCACGAACCTGGAAGAAACGCAGAGGGAACATGTCAGCTCCCTCAGCGGTGACCGGGAGGCGGTACAGAGGCTTCGTTCTAAGGTAAGTATTTCACAATGAGCCAATATGTGGTATACACGGTACTAGCTCATTATCCCTTTTGCCTTACAGGTTTTTTTTACAAATACACACAGTGAAGGAAAATGCTTTGCTGCATTCAGGGTTTAAAAGATAAACCCTGAAACAACCCTAAAACATTAACTTGGTTATACAGCAGCAGAGCAGCTCTAACTTCTGGGTATGGGGTTTTCGCACAAGCCGATCAGCGGGTTACCGGTCAATGGATGTCCACTGGTACCAACTGATCAGTGAGGAGAGAGGCTGGATGTAAGAAAGGCAGAGCTTCGTCCTCTCAGTGGGGAAGAGATGGATGTAAAGCAGGGAAACAAAATCAATCACATCCCTTAGTAAAGGCACCACACAAAGAATACAAAAACACTTGCTAGGCACACACTTAATACTTTGATCGCCCTTGATGTTTAACCCCTTCCCAGCAAGTGTCATTAGTACAGTGACAGTTCATATTTTTTAGCATTGATCACTGTATTCGTTTAACTGGTTCCCACAAAGTGTCAGTTAATGTCAGATTGTCCAATTGTTTATGTATTTGATGTTTTATAGCAGGAACAAAAATTATATATATATATATATATATATATATATATATATATATATATATATATATATATATATATATATATATATATATATATATATATATATATATATATATATATATATATATATATATATATATATATATATATATATATATATATATATATATATATATATATATATAAACGGAATGGCCCGTGGGTCCCAGAGGCTCTTGAAGGGTGTGGGGTACTCCTGTTTCAGCTTCACCGATGACTCTTGTGTCGAAAGTCATCCTATGTCCACTAGGGGCATAGGATGACTGAGAAATGAAATCTTGGACTACATGAGATGGGGCAGTAATGATAATTCACAATGTATTTCAGGATATCTTGAAATATTACTGTTTGTTGATTCTGAACCCAACAGGTCAATTGAAAGAGTGACTCATTCAATGTGGGAACACAGACTGTTAAGGTGTTAATATCGTATGCTACTGTAATGTAAATTAACCTTAGTATGGCTCCCAAGAACCTTTCATGGTGTTATGCTAATTGACACTGTATTGTGTAAAAGTTCTATTGATGATAGATGTGTGTTGCGAGTTAGCACAGTCTAAAAGGTCAGACATCTGAGTTGTCAGCTGTAGTTAATTAGCTCCTGTAAATTATGTCTACTAAAGGAATGTGTATTGTATAGCAGGTGAGAAAAGCCGGAGTCATGATGTCTACCTAAAAGATTTGTATTAGAGGCTCGTTAGGAACCATTGTGTAATGTTGTGGGTGGAGTTGAGTCACTGTTCATATTTGGTTGCTGACTGTATATAAATAGCCTGAGTTTCTCATTAAAGTGTCTATTCCTGTTGAACCAGAGAACAGAGCTGTGTGTCTCGTTTCTGGGGGGAAATCCGTATGGGTCGTGTCGCCGGATTGTGGAGTGTCGATAAGCTGTCTTGGGTTCGGAATGGAATTTCTTAAACAGCAATAACCCCTGTCCCATTTGGGGTTCCGTATATATATATATATATATATATATATATATATATATATATATATATATATATATATATTAGAGCTGCACGATTCTGGCTAAAATGAGATTTACGATTTTTTGCTTAGAAGATAAATCACGATTCTCGCGGCGTAACATCATCTTTCACATAAAAAAAAAAACTGGGCTAACTTTACTGTTTCGCTTTTTTTTTTTATTCATTGAAGTGTATTTTTACCCCAAAAAATTGCATTTGAAAGATCGCTGGGCAAATACAGTGTGACATAAAATATTGGAGCAATTGCCATTTTATTCCCTAGGGTATATATATATATATATATATATATATATATATATATATATATATATATATATATATATATATATATATATATACACATACATATACACACACACAATGTTTGGGGGTTCCAAGTAATTTTCAAGCAAAAAATATTGATTTTAACTTAAGAAACAAATGTCAGAAAAAGATTTGGACTTTAAGGGTCCTTTCACACGAGCGGACCGTTCGTCCGTTCATTACAAGTCCGTTAACGGACTTGTAATGAATCCCTATGGGATCGCGTCCGTTAGCGGATGGAGCATCCGCTAGCGTCTGCGTCCGTCGGGATCCGCTTTTGCGAACGGAAGAAACACTATTTTTCTTCCGTTCGGCGGAACGGATCGGATGCAGACGGACAGACGGTCCGTCTGCATCCGATCCCCCATAGGGGAGAGCGGAGCAGAGACAGGGCGGTCTCTGCACTGTGTGCGGGGACCGCCCTATCCGCCAACAGCTCAGCGGGGATCCCCGCTGAGCTTTGGCGGACACACACGGAGCGGACCCAGAAATGGCCGCTCCGTGTGAAAGAGCCCTAAGTGGTTAAAGCTCCTGCATTTACACACAGAAGTTTGCTCTAAGAAGGAAGTTACATTCCATGTTGTTACAAACTTAACAGACTGCCCAGATTTTTTTCTTTACACACAGAAGTTTATCCCTTTGATCTAAGAAGGAAGCATTAGTTACAATGTTTTCTGTTAAGAACTTGGCAGACTGCCCGGATATTTTGACAGCCGAGTGAGCAGATAAGGTCCTCTACTTGTTATATGAAAGAACTCTGCATTGGAGATGTCAGGGGGGTTGAATCGAGATCGCAATTTTTTTAACGATTAATTGTGCAGCTCTAATATTATATATATATATATATATTTAGTTTTTTATTGTCTTTTTTTTTTTTATTAAAAGTGCAAAAAAATAAACACAGTGCTGATCAAACACCACCAAAAGAAAGCTCTGTTTGTGTGCCGGTAACGGCACACGGACTGAAACAGCAGCACATAGGTGCCATTGATTCAGTTTGACCCAGTGCGCATGTGCTGATGAGGGGATATCTCCTAAACCGTGCAGGCTTAGGAGATATCCTGGGTACAGGTAAGCCTTAATCTAGGCTTACCTGTAGCCTAAAGTGGTTGTAAAGAGTTTACAATCACTTTAAAGTAATGCAGTGCCGTATCGCAAAAAATGGCCTGGTTATGAAGGGGGGGGGGCAAATATTTCGGAGGTCAATTGGTTAATGCCGCGTACGGACACATACTGTCAGGAATATCCTTAACACTGGGAGCATATCAACTGAAATTCATACAGTGTACGGCCATGTTGGGAAATAGACAATGCAAGCGATCTAAGGAGGCCGGGGTCATACCTGACTGGACCCTCCATCAAAGCTGTCAGGAAGGAACAGGAGCTGGCGCACACTCCGCACCGTACCGGGCATCTGGAGGACTCTGAATAGCTGCTTGGAGGTCAGACACCACAAATGCACGTTGTTGGATTTTCCTCCAGCTGCCAACATCCTTCCGTCCCTGAAAACAACAAAATAATGTTACCAGTATAGATCAGCTTACACAACTGGTGATCACAGGGGGAACCCAGCAAATAAAGCAACAGCGGCAGAAAATTGTTGGTTTTGGCATCCCCTTTGTGTCATTGTTTAGAATAATTTTGTATTACATATTTTATTTTAGACCCAGTGACAAAACTTTCCTCCTCTGTGCAATGCAGGGAAATCATGGCTGGTGGAAAGGGTTGTACTTTGTGCAAACAGAAGACCACCCGAGGTAACACCTAAATGTGATGCTGAGCCTTCATGACTGAAAATGTCATTTATGAAGAAGACAGGCCAGGGATAGTCAGACTGGGGAGGAAAGATCTAAATCAGGGATATGCAATTAGCGGACCTCCAGCTGTTGCCAAACTACAAGTCCCATCATGCCTCTGCCTCTGGGTGTCATGCTTGATGCTGTCAGAGTTTCGCTATGCCTCATGGGACTTGTAGTTTGGCAACAGCTGGAGGTCCGCTAATTGCATATCCCTGATCTAAATGATGGACATCCTCCGGCCAGGAAATAGAGCTTTTGGTGGTATTTGATCACCTCTGCGGTTTTAATTTTCTGCACTATAAACAAAAATAGAGCGACAATTATGAAAAAAAAATGCAATATTTTTTACTTTTTGCTATAATAAATATCCCCCAAAAATATATATAAAAAAAACATTTTATTTCCTCAGTTTAGGCCGATATGTATTATTCTACCTATTTTTGGTAAAAAAAAACAAAAAAAACGCAATAAGCGTTTATCGATTTATAGCGTTTACAAAATAGGGGATAGTTTTATTGCATTTTTATTAATAATTTTTTTTTACTACTAATGACGGCGATTAGCGATTTTTTCCGTGACTGCGACATTATGGCGGACACATCGGACAATTTTGACACATTTTTGGGACCATTGTCATTTTCACAGCGGAAAGTGCTATAAAAATGCACTGTTACTGTGAAAATTACAATTGCAGTGGAGTTAACCACTAGGGGGCGCTGTAGGGGTTAAGTGTGACCTCATATGTGTTTCTAACTGTATGGGGGCAGGGCTGGACGTGTGACGTCATTGATCGTCTTTCCCTATATCAGGGAACAGACGATCAATGACACTGCAACAACGAAGAACAGGGAAGTTGTGTTTACACTCACCTCTCCCTATTCTTCAGCTCCGGTGACCGATCGCGGGACACCTGCAGCGATCGGGTCCGCAGGTCACACGGGCGTGGTCACGGAGCTTAGGACCGGGTCACGAGCGTGCCGCCGCCGGCGCTCTCGCGACCCCGCGGCTGGGCTTAAAGAGACACGTACAGGTACGCGATTGTGCCCAGCCGTGCCATTCTGCCGACGTATATGGGCGTGAAGGGGTCCTTAAGTGGTTAATACACTGGTAAATAACTATGCGTACATGGACACATAGGCCAACATAGTTTTATAGGCTGAAAAAAAAAATGCTCAAAGCCTGTAACAGTGGCGATTCTTAAGCTCCGTGTGACCTATGCCTAAAACATGCCTGCAAGAATGACACTAATCTGAAAATCATGCCCAGAGCGACCTACTGCAACATCAGAAAAGTGTATGTAGGGAAGACTAAAGGATGTTATTCTTACCAGTTCAATAATATAATCCCAGGCCCCATCATACCTTGTAACAGCAAAGGCCTTGTATCGCACCATGGACCCATCCTCGGGAGGCGGAAGCTGGTATTTGCAGGTAAGAGTATCGCTTTCCCAAGCAAAGATGGAATTGTCCTTAAAACAGCTCAGGATTGTATTACTTAGCGGAAGAAAAAATACCTATGGAAATAAAAATGTACACAAGAAATGATCCACAATTGTTTTCAAATTGCCAACCTCCGTTAAGACACTTACATTTTAGTGCCAGTGGGGGGGGAGAATCGCCTGTTGATTTATTTGGAGCAAATCCCATTGATGATGTTGTTGGGATTGGACAAGTTTAGGTCTACAATAAACATGCCAACTCTCTCTCTCTCTGTAGCTGGATTCGCCAATCATTAAAGGCCTTCATATGCCATCTATATCAATATGAAGGCTGTATATAAATCCAATATATATCCAAAAGGTGTAAACAAAATACTAAATTAAAGTGAAACTAATAGTCCAACAATGTGTCGAGTCTGAGTGTTGGCACACTGCTGCAAACGTGACTTGGTGGCCAATGTTTCCAGCACTGAGCCCAAGATATCAAAGACAGCTCTCAGTTCCCACTAATGAGTGGTAGCCGGTGGGACCGGCTCATGATCACGTGATCACTGTGACAGCCAATTACAGTGGTCAATTACACTGAGCAGTTCAGAACCTTTTAACCACTTGCTGATCGCCCTATAGCACTTTGACTGCTAAAGGGCGGCAGCTGTGCACAGGATCAAGTATATACACGTGATCCTGCACTTCCGCCTGCAGGGGGCATGTGCGCCGCTGGTAGACCACTTCTGCTATGATGATTCACAGCAGAAGATGATGTGCTGATGCCTTAATGTCCTCCGGCAACCACTGATCATCAGTAAGAAACCGAGAACTGATGTGTGCCTATGTAAACAATGCATATCTCAGTTTTGAGTTCTGTGTCTCTGCAAGCTGGGACTAGAATTAATCTCTTAAGCAGCACACCTTGTACACAAAAACACTGGCTAGGCACACAGTTAACCCTTTGATCGCCCTAGATGTTTAACCCCTTTCCAGCCAGTGTCATTAATACAGTGACAGTGCATATTTTTAGTTCTGATCACTGCATTAGTGTCACCGCTTCCAAAAGAGTCAAAAGTGTTAGTGTTCGATTGTCTACCGCAATATCGCAGTCCCGCCATAAGTCACCAAACGCCATTACTAGTATAACATTTTTTAAATAATAATAATTCCATAAATATATCCAATAGTTTGTAGACGTTATAACGTTCATGTAAATCGATCAATATACGCTTTTTGGGATTCCCCCCCCCCAAAACTATGTAGTAGAATACATATTGACCTAAATGTATGAAGAAATAAGATTTAAAAAAAAATTTTAACCTCTTCAGACCCGGGCCATAGTAAAAAGACAGCCACAAGGTGGCTCTAAAATGCCAGGAGGCCGTCTTTTTACGGCCTCAGGTCCTCCGGCCACTGGAAGGCGTGCGTCACTGAGATGCCGATGCGCGTGCCAGGTGCCCGCGATCGGCAGTGACAGAGCAGGGACGTGGATCTCTGTGTGTAAACACAAGGATCCACGTCCTGTCAGGGAGAGGAGACAGATGCTGTGTTCCTTGTACATAGCGACACAGATCGGTCACCTCCCCCAGTCAGTCCCCTGCAACAGTTAGAATCACTAGTAGGGAGCACATTTAACCCCTTCCTCGCCCCCTAGTGTTAACCCCTTCCCTGCCAGTCACATAAAAACAGTAACAGTGCATATTTATAGCACGGTTTGCTGTATAAATGTGAATGGTCCCAAAAATGTCAAAAGTGTCCGATGTGTCCGTCATAATGTTGCAGTCCTGACAAAAATCGTATATTGCCGCCATTACTAGTAAAAAAAAAAAAAAGAAATAATGAAAAAAAAATGTCAGAATTCTAGCCCCTATTTTGTAGCCGCTATAACTTTTGCGCAAATCAATCACTATACGCTTATTGCGATTTTCTTTCCCCAAAATATGTGGAAGAATACGTATCGGCCTAAACCGAGAAAAAAAAAATATTTTTTAAAAGATTGGTATATTTATTATAGCAAAAAGTCAAAAATGTTGTGTTTTTTTCAAAATTGTCGTTTTTTTTTGTTTATAGCGCAAAAAATAAAAAAAAGCGCAGAGGTGATCAAATACCACCAAAAGAAAGCTCTATTTGTGGGGAAAAAAGGACGTAAATTTTGTTTGGGAGCCACGTCGCACGACCGCGCAATTTTCATTTAAAGCGTGACAGTGCCGATGCAGATCCCTCCCCCGTTTTACTTACCTGAGCCCCGTATTTCTTTCCCTGGGGATGATCACACCAGCTCTAGCTGGTGTCCTGATTGGATAGATTGATAGCAGTGCAGCCATTGGCTACCTCTGCTGTCAATCAAATCCAATGACGCGGGCGTGGGGGGGTCGGGCCAAGTCCTGCTGTCTGCGTCAATATACGCAGAAGCAGGACTAGGGAGCGCGCCCGCACGGGTGTCCCGAAGGAGAGTGCTTTTCCGACGGGGCACTCGAGAAGAGGAGGAGCTACCAGCGCCACTGAGGGACCCCAGAAGAGGAGGAACAGGGGCAAATCTGAGCTTAAATCAACTGCATGGTGGAGGTAAGTATGACATGTTTGGTATTTTTTTAGGGAAAGAAATAAAACGTAGAGGTGGGCAAATTCCACCAAAATAAATCTATTCGGGGGGGGGGGGGGGGGGGGGGAGAGAAGGACATCAATTTTGTTTGTGTACAATGTTGCATGATCGCGCAATTGTCAGTTAAAGTAATGCAGTGCTCAAGTGGTTAAAAGGTTGAAAGGTTGACAGAGCAAGCAGGAAGAGGTAAATATTTATCTCCCATGCCACAATACACAATTTAGTTGAAATCAGTTTTTTTTTTTTTTTGCTCCTAAACATAATCCTTACCTTCTGTATTCCCACAGACTGGCGAACATTCAGCTTTCTCTTCCTCTGGAAGGTGTCCAGGTCCCAGAGCTGAGCAGTGTCACTGGATGTGGTGACGGCATACCGGCCAGAACCGTGTACAGAGATCGATGTGACTGTGGACTCGTGTCCTCGCATCCAGCTTACCAGTTCTTTGCTATCTATTAAAACAACATCAGTGGTTTATTTCTATAGTGGCAGCATATTTGTATATTTGTTAGGGCTCGTTCACACTAGAGGTCGTAGAGCGATAAACCCCCCCTGGTCCAGCCGTGCCTTTATTGCCCCCTAACCTATACCTCCTTTAACTGTAGTGGCAACATTCAGAGGTTTACACATGCCGCAACTGGAATTATATTCCCCGTCATGATGCATTCAAGTGAAGGTTGCAGCGTGGTAGTGTGGGGTTCAAGGAGTTAAAGCAGGCGACAAAAATGCCTCCTCACCACCTGTCAAATGCTCTCTGAAGAGCAAAGCAGGAACAAAGATGGTCTCTGGACAGCCGCACTCTGAACAAATTGTAGCCTTCTATTAAAAGAAGGACAGCACTACAAGTCACAGCAAAATAAAATAAAACCTGACTTCCGACGCGTTTCGCACTGAAACTAGTGCTTAGTCATAGCTATGAATAAGCACTAGTTTCAGTGCGAAACGCGTCAGGGTTAAGGTTTTATATAATTTTGCTGTGACTTGTAGTGTTGTCCTTTTTTTAATAAAAGGCTACAGCTGCGGCTGTCCAGAGACCATCTTTGTTCCTGCTTTGCTAAGTGCATTGCCTGCACCTGAGTTGTCTGCAACGGAGGATATTCATCTGGGTTCCCACCTGGAGCGGCTACTCCCTTTCCCCCCGCTCTCTGAAGAGCGATCTAAAAGCAGAATGCTCTTCAAAGAGCTAAGCTAGTGTGAACGAGCCCATAGCGATTTTTAGGCTAATAAAGCCACAAAACCATTTAAATCATAATGCAGTGTGATGTAAATAAACAACTGTGATAAGGCATTAACCACTTACCCCACCGCCGGGGATGAGCGCAGATATCTGAATGTTGGGTGCAGCTACAGGCATCATTCAGATATTGTCTTTTTCAGCCGGTGATTCTGTGCACTGTAAGAATGATCATAGTGGCTGGTCAGCCGCTTGATCGTTCTTACAGGCGGCGAGAGGTGACGTCCCTCCCACCACCCACCGGTGCTTCTACTGACTCACCGCTGCCATCGGTGAGTCGGAGAACGGATCCGCCGTCCCCGGATGTTTACCATAGAGATTTCAGGTGGACCAGATGGTCGCTGGAGTCTCTACGATCGTTCGGAGGCCGGGTGCGACGTTATGACGTCACGCCCAGCCTCTGCATTCAAACAAACAGCGCTGCCTCGACTGGGAAGCCGAGATCCCCCTTTTTTTTGGAGAGGATTTCAGGCTTTCCAGCCTAGAGGCGAGATGTGGGGTCTTATTGACCTCATATCTCACTGTAAAGAGGTCCTGTCATGCCATATTCCTATTACAAGCGATGTTTACATTCCTTGTATTAGGAATAAAAGTGATCAAAAAAGAAAAAAAGAAAAGAAAAAAAAATTTAAGTGTCAAACTAAAAAAAATTCAAGTAAAATTAACAAAAATAAATAAATTCATTTAAAGTGCCCCTGTCCCCGTGTGCTCGCACGCAGAAGCGAACGCATACGCAAGTCCCACCCACATTTGAAAACGGTGTTCAAACCACACATTTGAGGTGACACTGCGAACGTTAGGGCGATAGCAATAATTCTGGCACTAGACCTCCTCTGTAACTCAAAACATGTAACCAGTAAAAAAATAAATAAAAATTAAAAGCGTTGCCTATGGGTATTTTTAAGACTCCAAGTTTGGCACCTTTCCACGAGTGTGTGCAATTTTGAAGCGCGGCATGTTAGGTATCTATTTATTCGGCATAACTTCATCTTTCACAATATGCAAAAAAATTGGGTTAACTTTACTGTTTTTCTATTTTAAAGCATGAAACAGTTTTTCCCCCCAAAAAAACGTGTTTGAAAAATTGCTGCGCGAATACTGTGCGAGATAAAAAGTTGCAATGACTGCCAGTGTGTTCTCTAGGGTCTCTGCTAAAAAAACTATATATAATTTTCTAGCCAAAAAAATATGATTTTTACATGTAGGAGAGAGATGTCAGAATTGGCCTGGTTGGCAAGTAGTTAAAAATGAAAGCTCACAATTAAATCTACACAGATGTATCAAATAAAAGCGACTAAAAATTGGGTTGCAGCTCCAAGCGTAAAAATCTCTATGCAGCTAAAGTTCTGCAAACAGCACAAAGTACTTCACTGACACCATTTATAGACAGAGTCAGAGAAGGCACAATGAGTACCTTTATCGAAACACTTCACGGAATAATCTGCAAGAGCCACAAGAAACTCAGATTTCCTGTGTAGGGTAAATGCCAAAGCTGTGCAAGCCTGCATCGTTTTCTGGACCAGATCAAACCTAGCAGGGAGAAATGGAAGAAAGTCAAGCCTAATCCTTACAGGAAAAAAATATACAAAGTGATTCCATAAATTTTTTACAGTTTCTATATCAACAGCAGCAGGACATGGCAAGCACTGTGATTGGTGTCAAGAAAAACAAAAAAACTGCGCTACAACACAAAAAGATCACCAAGGCAGCAGCTAACGTGTGAAGTACACAAATAAACATAAAAGACAAAACGCCACGCCAAGAATAGATTAATAAAGTCCACTATTAGTAGATTATAAACGATGGATAAAGTCTGTGGTTTTTAAAGCAGAGGCAGGGTTGCACTCAATGATACAAAGACACTTGTTCCATATAGTGTGGCAAGACGATGTAATGATGGATGTAATTCCTCCAACACCCAGTGACATGCATGCAGTTTGTGAAATCCTCCACCTGAAAAACAAAGCCTCTTACCAGACGGTAAGAACTCAAAGCGGATGGCTTTAACCCAGCCTCGGCCTTTAATTTCTCCAGGGATCACAGATCAGGAGTCCGCAGTGTCACAATCAAAAGATCACAGTCGCTCCATAGGAGGAAATGTATAAAAGAAGACGCATATAGCGTAATACAGTACGGTACCAAAATTTATTAAAACAGTAGTCTACTTACATCAATGTTGTTTAAAACAGTCATGTGTTAAAAATTGAACAAGCCGGCCGGCAAAACAGGAGCCCTTCCTCCCGAGCGTGGTGACGTCACTGACGTAGCCTCGCTACGGGAGGAAGGGCTCCTGTTTTGCCGGCCGGCTTGTTCAATTTTTAACACATGACTGTTTTAAACAACATTGATGTAAGTAGACTACTGTTTTAATAAATTTTGGTACCGTACTGTATTACGCTATATGCGTCTTCTTTTATACATTTCCTCCTATGGAGCGACTGTGATCTTTTGATTGTGACACTGCGGACTCCTGATCTGTGATCCCTGGAGAAATTAAAGGCCGAGGCTGGGTTAAAGCCATCCGCTTTGAGTTCTTACCGTCTGGTAAGAGGCTTTGTTTTTCAGGTGGAGGATTTCACAAACTGCATGCATGTCACTGGGTGTTGGAGGAATTACATCCATCATTACATCGTCTTGCCACACTATATGGAACAAGTGACTTTGTATCATTGAGTGCAACCCTGCCTCTGCTTTAAAAACCACAGACTTTATCCATCGTTTATAATCTACTAATAGTGGACTTTATTAATCTATTCTTGGCGCGGCTTTTTGTCTTTTATATTTATACTGTGATTGGTGTAACACCAGGTGATCAATTTTTGAAACCCCTCTCTACCCTGCCCACCTTGCTCCCTTAGAGATTATTAAAGAGATCCTGTGCCCAGACTATGCACATTGTGAACAGGCAGAAAAAGCACTTTAAAACAAGCACTCATTCACCTCTGCAGTTACAAACATAGTGGAGAAATTCAGTTTCAAAATTTCATTTTTTTTTGTTTTACTACTTTTTATTGCAGCAGAATCATGGCAGCCTACCAGCCCTCCCATGTAAACACACAGAAGATGTTTCTAAGCTGTTAGAAACTGATATAATCCCTACTTTAGAGAGATATTTGAGGATGAATTACTTCATCTTACAAGAAGCTAGAGAGGTCAGTGATGTCTTGTTTTAAAGCAGTACTCTAACAAAAATGTTATACGGCAGCTTACCAATTCTTAGATGTGATGGCGGCACAAGTTTTACATTTTAAAGCTTTTTTTCCCCTTTATTTTTACTTTGTGATCCAGTCAGTGAGCCCCTAAATACTAGTCAGTAAAATACTATAGAGAACTGTTAATCATGTCATAATGATACTAGAGAGTAGGGTTGTCCCGACACCACTTTTTTAAGACCGAGTACAAGTCCCAATAACCCCCCCCCCCCCAGTACTCGCCGATACCAATTACCGATACTTTTTTTTAATGTCATGTGACAGTGGCACCAATATGCAGCACTGATGGGCACCGATGAGGCATGGACTGTCAGTAGTTCATTTTATTAATGTATATTATATATTTTATCTTTTTTTTTTACAATGCTCTTTCTTTTTTTTTTGTGGTGGGAGGGGGGAGCGGACAGCGTTTTTATTTAAATTGTTATTTTTACACCGGAGGAGCACGCCGAGAAGGACCAGAGGAGCACAGGGGACACTCAGGAACGATCAGAGCGAGAATTATAATCACCGATCTCCCTGTGTGGCTTTCAATAAAGCAGCTGAAAGCCACACAGGGAGAGGAGGAGAAGCGGCTGTCAGCTGCTTTATTGAAAGCCACACAGGGAGATTGGTGATTATAACTTCCCCCGTCGCCGCACCGATCATCCCTGAGTGTCCAGGTATCAGATTAAGCATAGAGAGCATTTGCAGGAGTACAAGTGAATTTGGGGACATGGTACTGGCCGGTCGTAGATCCCCTGGACCCAGAACTTGGTACACATGTAGCCCCATTTCTCCTCTACAAGTGTGCAAAGTTTGTTGTCTGGGGGACCTACGGCTCGGGAGCAGCGATTTTTCAAAGCCGGGCATCTGTTCCATAGACTCCCATGTTAAATGTCAGTGTAGTCATGGGCACAGTGAGGCATGCAGATGGACATCCTAGGCTTATACTCGAGTCAATAAGTTTTCCCATTTTAGGTGCCTCGGCTTATACTCGAGTATATACGGTATGTTCCTCGCTACAGATCAATATTTTTTCATTTGTTTTTATAGGTGGAGCTCTGCTTTACTAAGCATTCATCCCTTGCAGTGTGTGGGGGGACTCACTGCAAGGATATTTTTTTTTATTGTGCTCAGAGTTGGGCTTTAACTTTGTGATTTGTGCCATTACTAAGTGCTTAACAAAGGGCATTGACCAATCAATCATTGGCTTCACTTGTTGCCTAGGCAGGACATTTAATAATTTACACAGTAGCAGGACAGTCTGAGAGCCTCCCACCTGTTTGTGTTTAGGTTGAACAGATAGATGTTTCCTAAGTGATCGCCGGCGAGGAAGCAATCGCCAACTTCATCAAATGCTACTTGCAGAAACCGCTTTGTCTGGGTGTGAGAAGCTGCAGCTCCATGCATTAGATTCACTATAATCCTGTACAGGAAAAGAAAAACCCAGATACACGGATTAATTCACAGTATAGAATTCAAATGAATACACGCGGCAACACAGAGATGCTTTGTATGCGGTACAAAAAGGCAAGAAAAAAATCTTTAAAAAAAATGTAAGCACACAAATATATAAATATTATTTTATGGAAACATATACTGTAGAACGCAATGTGTCCTAAGCCTCGTACACACGATCGGAATTCTATCAGACAAAACCGTTGATTTTTGTCTGAAGGGCGTTGGCCGTGAACACATACAGACGGCAGAACTTATTCAGCCAACATACACAAAACTACGTGGTTTTTCTGCTCTTTAGTGCCACCCTTTGGGCAACTTCTGCTATTGTTGTCTTATGGTTAGCATGCGTGTTTGTACTTTGGATTTTAGTCTGACGGACTTGTATAATAATCCGGCAAGACACATTTGTTGTCGGACAATTTGAGAGCATGACCATCCAACATTTGTTGTCGGAAATTCCGACAACAATTGTGCGATGGAGCATACAAACGGTCGGATTATCCGACAAAACCCTTCCATCACACATTTATCCGATTGTGTGTACGGGCTTCTATGCTTACCTCCAGCCACCCCCAATCTTTGTACTGAAAGGGTGATACCACCATACATGCACCCCACTCTGCTCTACAGACATCTAGAACTAGTGATCAATCCCATAGAAGTCTGTGGAGAGTTTACCCAACAATTAGTTGGATACAAAGTAGAGCTGCACGATTCTGGTCAAAATGAGAATCACGATTCTTTTGCTTAGACTAAAGATCACGATTGTCAAAAACTGAATGCCAGAAACCCCCCCCAAATAAATAAACCTGTAATTTATCTGAAAATATGAATATATAAAAAACAGACCAGTGATATGTCTATAATGTTAAAGACCATATAACTCCTATGAAAAAAGCAGAATTAAACTTTGATTCTGCTTTTTTCATAGGAGTTATATGGTCTTTAACATTATAGACATATCACTGGTCTGTTTTTTATACATCAGAAGCAGTACCACCAGCAACCATTGGGTGGCGCATGGATACACACAGTTGTACAGAACTGTGAGAAAGATTAATACATCAGAAGCAGTACCGCCGGCAACCACTGGGTGGCGCATGGATACACACTACAGTTGTACAGATCTGCAAGAGAAGCCCAGGCATCCATCCAGCGGCGCAGGCTGCTGACGTCGCATCCGATATCGGCGCCATTTGCGTTCCAGTCTGGTTAATAATCGCGGGTCATCCCGCGGGGAGAATCGAGAATTGCGATTCTCTCCGCGATTAATCGTGCAGCTCTAATACAAAGTAGAGAGTATAGAATGTATAGACTTGGAAGGGGGCACAGAGGTAAAAAGCACGGCAGTGATCATCATCTAGCTCTCCTGGAAGAGGAATTTCTCTTATTCCTGGAACGTTTTTCTTATCCACTGGGTTGTCATCAAAACATATCCACGTGCCCAGTGAATCCAACATTGTCTGGTGTAAACTATCACTGCTGGCTGGGCCCCACGCCCTTACTTCATCAGGGGCCGGCTGTCTCCTCCTAGTTCTTGCAGCTGGCCCCCTAAAGGCTTGTACACACTATAAGAATATCGGGCAAACATTTTTGACCAAAGGATTTTCGTACAGTGTGTACACAACTTGCCACAGCCGATTACGAATTTTCGTACGGAAATTCCCAAAGAGACAAACTCCGAAATGTTTCTCGTACGGGAACAGAACAAACGATTTTCGTTTAATTTGTACCGTTTTCGTACAATTTTGCACAAAAAAAAAAAAAAAAAAAAAAAAAATCAGAAAAGAAAAACTGCACATGATCACAAACAAAAAAGCCTTTGCCATAAGAGAATATTCGGAAAAAAAAAGAAAAATCGTACAATGTTCCGATTTGTTGTGAAACAGCGAGAAAAACTGAATGAACGTTCACCCGATTTTCTTATAGTGTGTACCCCACCAGGGATTGACAAATTTGCTTGGAATCTAGAAGCCAGCTACAAAAGTTAGGAGCCAGGAACGCGCCCTGTCCCGCCAAGCTTGCGTGCAGAAGTGAACGCATACGTGAGCAGCACCTGCATATGAAAGCGGTGTTCAAACCACACATGTGAGGTATTGGTAGAGCGAGAGCAATAATTCTAGCCCTAGACCTCCTCTGCAACTCAAAACATGCAACCTGTAGATTTTTTTTAAAAGTCGCCTATGGAGATTAAAGGGTAAAAGTTTGTTGCCATTCCACGAGCGGACGCAATTTTGAAGCGTGACATGTTGGGTATCAATTTACTCGGCGTAACATTATCTTTCACAATATAAAAAAAAATTGGGCTAACTTTACCGTTGTCTTATTTTTTTTTATTAAAAAAAGTGTGTTTTCCCCCCCAAAAAGTGCGCTTGTAAGCCCGCTGCACAAATACGGTGTGACAGAATGTATTGCAACGACCAAGATTTTATTCTCTAGAGCAGGGGTCTCCAAACTTTTCAAACAAAGGGCCAGTTTATTGTTCTTCAGCCTTTAGGAGGGCCGGATTGTGGCCAGCGGGTGCAGAAAAAGCCCCGGGCCCAGCATTGGTGAGAATAAATATGGCCTCATATTTTGCGATCAGTAGGATAAGGAGTAATGCCCCTATTAGTAGGAGTAATTGTATCTCATCATTGGTATCAGTGGAAGAAAAAGTGCCCCCTTGTTGAAGTCAGTGGGAAGAATAGTGCCTCATATCAGTGGGAGGAATAAAGTCCTGAGGGCCGGATAAAGGCCAGCAAAGGGCCGCATCTAGCCCTCGGGCCGCAGTTTGGAGACCCCTGCTCTAGAGTGTTAGAATAAATATATATGTATATATATATATGTATATATATATATATATATATATATATATATATATATATATATATATATATATATATATATATATATATATGTATGTATGTATGTATGTATGTATGTATGTATGTATGTATGTATGTATGTATGTATGTATGTATGTATGTATGTATGTATGTATGTATATATGTATATATATATATATATATATATATATATATATATATATATATATATATATATATATATATATAATGTTTGGGGGTTCCAAGTAAAGGGAAGGAGATGGGCGGGCAGTGAAAACAGGCAGGGAAAGCTCTATTAGCATTGCTGGTTGTCTTGTCATACCAACAGTCACCACAAGAGGGCGCCAGATTCCAGGAGGAAGCATAGGACTGCAAAAGGCCGCAGCCCCAATTACTGGCCGGCGCAGCCCAATGCGATCACCTAGAGGGGGAGGGTTGTGCGCACGACGGAGACAGGATACCCCAGCTGTGCGGCCCGAGGTCGCTAATTCGAGTCGCAAATGCGACCTGGTGCCCAGGGTTTATCGAACCCTGTACCCTACATTAGACTACATTAACACCCACGATTTAGGCCGGTGCGAATTGTAGCGGCAGGGATCTTCAGATCCCTGTGGCTGTGAGCAGCTAGGTGCAGCCTCCAGCTCCGTTCACAATGCAAGGTCACTGGCAGCCACAGCTATTCGCAGTTCTCCACACAACCAGCAATTATCTGCATTGATTGCTGCTGGACGCAGTTTGTGTGCACCCAGCGGCGATCACTACAGATGATTGCTGGCTGTGCAGAGAGCCACGAATAGCTGCAGCTGCTGGCGACCTGTCAGAACAGGGCTGGTGGCCGCACCTAGCCGCAGCAGGAATCAGAAGATCCCTGCCGCTACAATTCGCACCGCCCTAAATGGCTGGTGTGAATGTATCCCAATAGTGTAGAATGCCCGGCAACTGCGCAATGTGGGGTAGATTGCCCAGCGTATGCCCAGAGATGTGTAGCTTGCGTAACGTAGACACAGTGGGGTTGATTTACGAGAACTGGAGAGTGCAAAATCTGGTGCAGTTGTGCATGGTAGCCAATCAGCTTCTAACTTCAGCTCGTTAAGCTTTGACTTAAAAAAAAAAAAAACTGGAAGCCGATTGGTTAATATGCAGTTGCACCAGATTTTGCACTCTCCAGTTTTAGTAAATCAACCCCAAGGTGGTGAAGTTTGTCTGATGTAGGCACAATGTGGTGTAGATTGCCCAACATCTGCGCACTATGGTGTGGCTTGCCATGGGAAAGCACAATGAGGTATAGCTCGCCTGACTAGGTGTAGCTTGCCCGATAAAGGCTACTTTCACACTGAGCCGCGGCGGCGGTAAAGCGTCACTCGCTTTAGCAGCACTTTGCAGCCACTAGAGGGGTGCTTTTAACCCCTTTCTTCGGCCGCTAGCGGGGGTTAAAAGCACCCGTGTTGCGGCACTTTGGAAGCACTGCCCATTCATTCCAATGGACAGGGGAGGTTTAGGAGTGGTGTATATAGCGCTCCCAACCTGCTCCAAAGATGCTGCTTGCAGGACTTTTTTTTCCCCATCCCGCAAGTGCACCCCCCAGTGTGAAAGCACTCAGGCTTTCATACTGGGGAGACACGAGAGGCAGTTTTCAGGCGTTTTACAGGTGCTATTTCTAGCATTAAAAAGCCTGAAAAAGGCCTTCGGTGTCAAAGTAGCCTAAGGCACAATATGGTGCATACAATGTGTAATGAATTCTGCCCAGTGCCTGTGCACTATAGTATCCCTGGAGGCTGCGGGCAGCTGTCTGTCATTCTTCTCACCTAGGTAAGAAAGCAGGAAGTGAGGGGCAGAGTCCTACAAAAAAAAAAGTATTACAAAAAAAAAAAATGGAAAAAAGAAATAACCGAGGAGAAGAACAAAATTATGTAAATTATGTATGTGCCATTCAAGACTAAGGCTCTATTCACACTACGACTTCAATGTTGCGCTGACTTTGACCAGTGATAACTGACAACTGTTGCATTTGTATAACATTCAGATACGACTTTCATACAACTTTGAGAGTTAACATTGAAGTCTAGGGCCCTCAAGTTGCATGAAAGGCGGACCAAAGTAATGCATGAACTACTTTGAAGTTGCTGCAACTTTAAGTTGCACATATATGAATGGTTATGATCATTGGAAAACGACTTGTCATGCAACTTTGATGTATCAAAATTGCATGACAAGCCGCACAAGAATGAATGGAGCATAAGAGCAGTGGACTCCAAGCTGAGGCCCTTTGCTTGCCTATATCAGACCCTTGGGGCACTAGCCCACCCGCCGACACCAATGACGGGGGGCATCAGCCCATCCGCTGACAGGGGCATCAGCCCATCCGCTGACACCAATGACGGGGGCATCAGCCCATCCGCTGACACCAATGACGGGGGCATCAGCCCATCCGCTGACACCAATGACGGGGGCATCAGCCCATCCGCTTACACCAATGACGAGGACATCCGCCCATCCGCTGACAGGGGCATCAGCCCATCCGCTGACACCAATGACGGGGGCATCAGCCCATCCGCTGACGGGGGCATCAGCCCATCCGCTGACGGGGGCATCAGCCCATCCGCTGACGGGGGCATCAGCCCATCCGCTGACGGGGGCATCAGCCCATCCGCTGACACCAATGACGGGGGCATCAGCCCACCCGCTGACACCAATGACGGGAGCATCAGCCCATCCGCTGACACCAATGACGGGGGCATCAGCCCATCCGCTGACACCAATGACGGGGGCATCAGCCCATCCGCTGACACCAATGACGGGGGCATCAGCCCATCCGCTGACACCAATGACGGGGCATCAGCCCATCCGCTGACACCAATGACGAGGACATCAGCCCATCCGCTGACAGGGGCATCAGCCCATCCGCTGACACCAATGACGGGGGCATCAGCCCATCCGCTGACACCAATGACGGGGGCATCAGCCCATCCGCTGACACCAATGACGGGGGCATCAGCCCATCCGCTGACACCAATGACGGGGGCATCAGCCCATCCGCTGACACCAATCATGGGGCATCAGCCCATCCACCGACACTAATCATGGGGCACTATTCCGCCCATTAAAACCAACGATGGGGCTCTATTCCTCCAACTGACGCCAAAGCATTTTCCACTCCCACTGGCCATAGTCTGGCCCCCCTAAAGGCTAAACGATAGTAAACTTGCCCATCGTCTAGAAAGTTTGATGACCTCTGATGTAAAGGTCCGCTCTAACTTCTTTTCCATTCCAGTTAAAAATAAAAAAAACAATGATTTCAATATATCAAAAAAGTATTTCTCCTTACCCATCACTGGAGGTCGGCGTGGGCTTCCTGTGCCAGATCTTGCCCGTCTCTCTGCTGCCCAAATCTGTTGCCTGCATGATGGCGCACTGTACCCGGTGGATACGATTTCTCCAAGGTAATCAGAAGTGGAATCTAAACAAACTCAGCTTCTCCCACTATGCAAGAGTGTTTGAAAATATAAAAATATTGGTATCAATGACCTCCGAGTGTGCGCAACCGATACCCTGCTGTGCCCGGCGTTATAGCTGCATCCCGTGGTGTGTATTGGGTGACAGTACCAGGTCTATATCTATACTGCGATGTGCGATAGAGCTGTACAGGACTATAGCAATGCTGCAAGCTAGTACACAGCTGTGTGTCCTCACCGCACTGTGTATGCAGCAGTTGCACACCTGCCTTGATCAATGAAGACACTTAGAGTGTGCTGGACGTGTCAGATGGCAGCATGTGCAGTACAGCAGATTTTGTACACACAGGTTGTACTAGTATGCAGCAAATGTGAGTGTGGAAGCTAAATGGAGGACAGCGAGCCTGTATTCTAGTTGTACGCTGGCCTGGGAATAGGTCTAATGTTTGCAGCAGCTGTAAAGAAGTTTCTAGCAGTGTGTATGAGGCAGATATCCCCAGATACCACTATTGTGGGTCTGTGTGTGTCTATACACAATGGTTGTGTGTGTAGCTGTGGAGAAGTTGTGTTCTGCCTGTATATAGAAAGCAATGTGTAGGTAACAGGTACAGGTTGTGGGTCTGTGCTATATATCAGTAATTGTGTGTATGCTGCAAGTGTACTCTACCTTTGCATTGCACTGCAAGTGTGTGTGGATAAAGCAGTTGTGTATTGTAATGTGTATATCCCTGTCCAGCATTGCAATGCCCGCAGTCCTCAGTCCAGGCTGTGTGTTGCCCAGTGTGTGTGTGTGTGTAAGTGTGTTGCTTGGAGTTACACAAGCCCCGCCCACCGCACGCTACACCTGAGCCTGCCGCGCTCTACAGCGGGAACTTCAAACTTCCCTGTATCTCTCCGCCCCGCCCACACATGTGACCTATCCATCCGCCCCGCCCGTACATGTGACCTATCCCTCCGCCCCGCCCACACAGGTGACATCCGTCCGGTCACCCAGAACTAGGCAGCGGCTCATCATATTTTTTTTTTTCTCCATGCAGCAAAGCATGCGCGGGCAAATTTAGCCTCATAAAACGAAAAAGTATGTAATTATATATTTACTTCACTCAAAGTTTAGCTGAGGGCAGAGAAAACATGTTAGCGTCAGCCATCTTTACTGATGGGAGCTTGCCAGTAGTAGAATTGATTGTGACCGAGCGCAAACTTTTATTACCGCTGTCTTGTCATATTCGCCGCCCCCCCATCACAGATTGCTCCGGAAGTGACGTTTCGTCGCCGCCATCTTGCTACACCCCACACCATTGCACAGTAATGATTGAGTGAGAAGGGGGCAAGCGGACATCTTGTTACACCCACCGGAGTTTTAGATTTCACAGTTATTTTCAACACAAAACGGAGCTTATATGCGTAAATACAGTGGCCCGGTGACTTGTCCTCAATGTTCCCCTATGGGGGAAGTTCCTTCACTGACTGCGCAGGCGCAAACTTCCCGACGGAAATCTCCGAACCTCGCCCGGCATCCAGGCTCATTCTTTAACATCCCCGTGGATTGGAGGATGTTAAAAAAAGAGCCAGGAGGCCGAGCGAGCGAAGCGAGCCGTCCGAGCGCAGCGAGGACGTGAGGCCGACTGGCCACTTACCTCAAAATCCACGTCGCCCTGGATGCCGGCCGCCGTTCGGGGATTTCCGTCAGCAAGTTTGCACCTGCGCAGTGCTTGAAGGAACTTTCCCGATAGCTGGAACCAGCTCAGCGCATCAGTTTGCGCATGCGCTGGAACTTCCAGGATACCTGGAACCAGCAGGGCAGATCACCGGATTCAGATAGATTCGTCTATCTATCTGCGGGCGTAACGCCGCCGTAATTTAGGGCGCAAGTTCTGAATTCAGAAAGGACTTGCGCCCTAAGTTACGGCAGCGTAACGTATGTTGTGCGGCGTAAGCCCGCCTAATTCAAATGGGGATCATGTGGGCGTGTTTTATTTAAATGAATGGTGACCCTGCGTATTTGACGTATTTTGCGCCGTTCGTGAAAAAATCCCAGTGCGCATGCTCGAAATTACGCCGCAAGTCGTCATTGCTTTAGACGTGAGCGTAACTTACGTACAGCCCTATTCGCGAACGACTTACGCAAACAACGTAACATTTTCAAAACTCGACATACTTAACATTAGCTACGCCTCATATAGCAGGGGTAACTTTACGCCAAAAAAAGCCCAACGTAAACTACGTAAAAAAATGCGCCGGCCGGACGTACGTTTCTGAATCGGCGTAAATACCTAATTAGCATATTCATTGCGTAACTATACGGAAGCGCCACCTAGCGGCCAGCGTAAATATGCAGCCTAAGATACGACGGTGTAAGACACTTACGCCGGTCGGATCTTAGGGAAATCTATGAGTAACTGATTCTCTGAATCAGGCGCATAGATACGACGGCCCACACTCAGAGATACGACGGCGTATCTGGAGATACGCCGTCGTGTCTCGTTTCTGAATCCGGGCCAGTGTTTCTAAATCCGACGGACTGTTTACATATTACATTTTTAAAGCAGCAGCAAACCTGCTGACCTTACATGGTTGCTAATGTGACAGAACACCTCTGAGTTTCACATTTAACATGTAAACAGTCCGTCGGATTTAGAAACACTGGCCCAGATTCAAGAAGCACTTGCGCCCGCGCAACCATAGGTTGCGCGGCGCAAGGGCTTACTTGCTCCGGTGTAACGAGTGCTCCTGATTCAGGAACCTCGTTACACCGACTGCAGCCTAGGATGTGACAGACATAAGCCTCCTTATGCCTTCACATCCCAGGTTGCATTCTTGCGTTGGCCGCTAGGGGGCGCGGCCTTTGTGATCGGCGTATAGTATGCAAATTGCATACTACCACCGATTCACAAAAGTTGCGCGGGCCCTGCGCACGCAAGGTACGGAGTTTCCGTACGGCCACTTTAGCATAAGGCTGCTCCTGCTAATAGCAGGCGCAACCAATGCTAAAGTATAGCTGCGCTTCCCGCTCGCGACGTTCAAATTTTACGTCGTTTACGTAAGTGAACCGTGAATGGCGCTGGACGGCATTCACGTTCACTTAGAAGCAAATGACGTCCTTGCGACGTCATTTGCCGCAATGCACGTCGGGAAAGTTTCCAGACGGAGCATGCGCTGTTCGCTCGGCGCTGGGAGCGCGCCTAATTTAAATGATTCCCGCCCCCGGCGGGATCATTTACATTAGGCAGCCTTACGCACGGCTGATTAACATATCGCCCGCGCAATTTACGGAGCAATTGCTCCGTGAATCGCGGGCAAAGCGCAATATTTGCGTGGGCGCAGAGAAAATTTTTTGCTCTTTGCCCACGCAAATATTGCGCGATTCTACCTGAATCTGGGCCACTGTATTTAAAGGGTATGTGTCGGCCATCTTTACTAATGGCAGTCTGCCAGTCTTGGAAGTAATACACTCTTACAGCAAACTTCCACCACTCAATCTGAACATATGCAGATCAATCCTGCTATTTGACAGAGAACGCTTTGGAGCCCTCATAATCCTGATCCAGCTAGTATATAGGTGGTATATAGCAGCTGAACCCAGCCTCCAAAGCTCTGCCCCTGTGGTAGGTTTCCAGTACATGGGCAGAGTCTTGTCCTTCAGCACTTGCAGCGAGTTTGGTAATGGGCGGTGTGAGATTAGGGAAGCGCGGAGTCAAGCCCCTCCATGCCACCGATCTATTCCATTGCATGGAGGGCGTGGCTTATCCATGAAAGACGACTGAAGAGATGCAATGTTACACTATCATTCGGTTCCTGAGATTCTTTAGGGGGACCGCAGCGATATCTTTTGTGCAGAGTTGGTACTGCACGCTATCAGCACGCTGTTTCGTCAGATATGGCGATCCATCAGAATGTGTAACGGAAGTGACATTCCGTTGCTGCCATCTTGCTACACCCCACACTCCTCCATAGTAGAGATACACTGAGAAGGGGGAAAGCGGACATCTTTTTACACCCACCGGAGTTTTGCAGTTTACACTTATTTTTAACAGTAAAGTGAGTTTATCATAGTGAAATACAAAACTTAGAACTCCGTATAAATGTTTACGCCCTGGTTCACACTGGGTCCGATTTGGAACGATTTGAGATGCGATTTGACATGTGAAATCGCATCTCAAATCGGCGGCAATTGTCGGCAATGGCACTGTCCTAATCAGTGCGACGCCGCATCTGCGATTTCAAAAAGTAGTTCCTGTACTACTTTTTGCGATTTCGGGCCGCGATTTACATTAAATTGCGGCCGAAATCGCGGCAAAATCGCGGCCGCGAAATCGCGGTAAAATCGCGCATTTTACCGCAATTTTGAATTCGCAGCAGTGTGAACCTAGGCTACATGTTGAATTTTAAAAGCAGCAGCGTTCTGTCAGATTAGCAAACCTGTGAGATGAGCAGGCTTGCCGCTGCTTTTAAAATTCAACATCAAACCAGTCAGATGGAGTTCTAAGTACTGGATTTCACTATATAAACTCACTTTACTGTTAAAAATGTGTGTAATATGCAAAACTCCGGTGGGTGTAACAAGATGTCCGCTTTCCTCTGCTCAATGTAGCCTTACTATGGAGGAGTGCGGGGTGTGGCAAGATGGAGGCGACAGAACGTCACTTCCATTACCAATTCTGACGGGTCACCATATCTGACGAAACACCGGCTTTGAGATCCAATCGCCCTCCACACTTACTTTAGACTACAACAAAATGGCCGCCGAATCCCTAGTTATTGTTCCTGTAAGTAGATTAAACCGCATCCATACCAGGCCAATTCTGAAATTTTTCTCATATATGTAAATATCTTCTTTTTTTTTTTTTTTTTTTTGATAGAAAATTACTCAGAACCCCCAAACGTTGTATATATACATTTTTTTTATCACTTTTATTCCTAAAAGCATCCCTTGTTATAGGGCATGGCAGGTCCCCTTTACAGAGAGATCCGGGGTCTATAAATTCCCACATCTCTCCTCCTATGTTGGAAAGTCAGAGATAGGAAAAAAAAAACAGATCTCAGGCTTCCCAGTAAAAAAACAAAATTGCAGTGTTAACCGCTTAAAGACCGCCGCATGTACTTATACGTCGGCAGAATGGCACGGACAGGCAGAACGACGTGCCCGCACGTCGCTGCCTAGACGTGGTTCGGGGGTCCGATCGGGACCCCCCCCCCCCCCCCGGTACATGCAGCGGTCAATTTTAGGGGGGGAAATCACATTCTATGATCTCAGGGGTTCATGCTGAGCTCATCACCTTTGGGGGGGAGTCACATCCTAAGATATCAGGGTTCATGCTGAGACTTGTAGTCCATCACCTTTGGGGGGAGTCACATTCTAAGATATCAGGGGTTCATGCTGGGACTTGTAGTTGTAGCACAGGTCTACTACCAAAGTTATCATTCAACAACTTATCGACAGTTATAGCTAGAATCAATATACAGGCCCAATACGAATTAATGCTGGCTTATAAAAACTATTCCATTACTACGTTCAGAAAGAAATGGTTAGCTTGGATCACCCATCCTAGAGCATCCAAATACTTAAAAGAGTGTAATATTTAATCTATTGTCAAGTTTGAATTACGTCAAAGTCAGATATATGCTTGCCCCAGCTGTAATGTATTATCCTGGACCTACTTTATTGATCTGTGTAGCAAGTTTTGTTAAGTTCATTTAATTTCTGTATGTGTGTGTATGTGTGTATGTATGTGTGTGTGTGTGTATGTATGTATATATATATGTATATATGTATGTATATGTGTATGTATATATATATATATATATATATGTGTATGTGTGTGTGTATGTATGTATGTGCATACATTAGCTGTTTCTTTATGATTTTCTATATACAAATAGTTAACACAATTGGGAGCCTAGCCATGCCTACAGATTGAACCCAATAGGGGTAGGCTGGTACAGGCTACCAAATAATGTATTGTTATAAGAACAATCTTATGAACCAAGGTAACTCGGTTGGTTACTTAGGATTAATGTGACAATTTTAATCTGTACTGTTAAGTTAATACTTTCAATAAAAATCTATTGTTAAAAAAAAAAAAAGTTATCATTCAAGACATTTTTGTTCTTTAGAAAAGGGTTTGTCTCCCTCCAGTGGCCATTGAAAATTTATCAGGATATTTCTTTCTGGTTAAGAAAAACAGTTATGCATTGTGGGATATATAGGACAATGAGGAAGTACTTATGTTGTTAAATCAGGCTGGGAACTACAAACCCACAATGCCAAGTCACAGCACAGCCTGCTGGGTAAGCAGATAAAAGGACAGGTGTGGCCTGCTTTCTCTCTCTCTGGACACCATTCAACAACCAGCAAGAGGCCTGTGTGTGCCTAGGGCTGGGAGAGCCTATAGCAGAAAGCGGATCGCCTGCCCCAGAAGGATCCCTGTGAGCAGCCCTGCTGATCGAGCAGGAGAACCAGCCAGCGCTTCAGAGTTTTTGAAGCCACCTGCCTTCCAGCACACCGGGAGGAGCAGCACGGCGCGGAGGTGCCATCTACACAGACAGAGTCCACAGCCAGCTGGGATCCAGAGTGGTGAGAAGGCATTTGCCTATCCATGCAGTGACTGTACTATTGTTAAGTGATTGCCTGCTATACAGACTGCCACTGAGGCCTGTAGTTCCACAGCTGTGGATCTATTGCATAGTATTCTATAGCTGGATCCTGGGGTTTTCTGTTTCCTTTTCCCCCATGCTGCAAGGTCAGTACTGTACTGTTCACTCACAGAAAGAATTACAAGTGGGGATAGTTTGCAGCTAAGTAATCAATCTCACCATATTCTACAGTTACTGTTTCCCTTGTAATTTTGCATTACAAATACATGCACCACCTCACAACTAAGCTAGCTGAAGACAAGAAAACTGGAACTGGAGGAACTTTCAATACTTTATTCTTTCACAGGGCTTTACTGCTATACAATTGTGTATCACTCTGAACTGCACTCTAGGGGGAGCCATTTAGCAACATACAGTTGGAACTTGTACTTTTATTACTGTGTTCACTGTTGTTTATTCTGCGTGCAGAGCCCTCAGTGGAAAAGTGCTTCAATACTATTCCACTGTGCACCTGTTCACATATAGCCTTATCAGGTTGCTATTGGATACAGCGTTGTGATGTTATTGTTTTGAAAAAATATCTCTGCCAATCAATACTTGTGTCATTCATCTGTTATTTAGACCATTTCTTTGTTATTCTTCACCATTTTTCATCATAGTAAACATTTACAAGTTGTTCATTGATATCTTGTGTGAGTCTCTATTCACTGCCACAACTGATGAAGTGACGGAACCCAGGGTCTCTGTAAATATACTATATGCTCTTTCATTAACCACTTAACCCCCGGACCATATTGCTGGTCAAAGACCAGAGCACTTTTTGCGATTTCGGCACTGCGTCGCTTTAACTGACAATTGCACGGTCATACGACTTGGCTCCAAAACAAAATTGGCGTCCTTTTTTCCCCACAAATAGAGCTTTCTTTTGGTGGTATTTGATCACCTCTGCGGTTTTTAGTTTTTGCGCTATAAACAAAAATAGAGCGACAATTTTGAAAAAAAAAATATTTTTTACTTTTTGCTGTAATAAATATCCCCCAAAAATATATAAAAAAAATGTTTTCCTCAGTTTAGGCCGATACGTATTCTTCTACATATTTTTCGTAAAAAAAATCGCAATAAGCATTTATTGATTGGTTTGCGCAAAAGTTATAGCGTTTACAAAATAGGGGGTATTTTTATGGCATTTTTATTAATATTTTTTTTTTTACTAGTAATGGCGGCGATCAGCGATTTTTTTTGGTACTGCGACATTATGGCGGACACTTCGGACACTTTTGACACATTTTTGGGACCATTGGCATTTTTATAGCGATCAGTGCTATAAAAATGCATTGGATTACTATAAAAATGCAACTGGCAGGGAAGGGGTTAACACTAGGGGGCGGGGAAGGGGTTAAGAATGTTCACTGGGTGTGTTCTAACTGTAGGGGGGGGGGTGGCCTCACTAGGGTAAATCACCGATCTTCTGTTCATACATTGTATGAACAGAGGATCAGCATTTCCCCCCCTGACAGGACCGGGAGCTGTGTGTTTACACACACAGCTCCCGGTCCCCGCTCTGTAACGAGCGATCGCGTGTGCCCGGCGGCGATCGTGCCTGCCGGGCACACACGCGGGAGTCGTGGGCGCGCCCCTAGTGGCCTGCGAGAGAGCCGACGTAGAGCTACGGGCTCTCGCGCAGGGGAGCCGACCTGCTGCCGTAAAACGACGGCAGCAGGTCGGCAAGCAGTTAATGTGTCACTTTCTATTGCTGGGTTCTACATTAACATTGTTAAGCCAGTGTGTCAGAGGGGTTGAGACAGTTCTTGGGGTTGAGCGGCAGAACCAAACAAATATTAAGCGGCTCCTACGGGGGCAGCGCTTTAGTCTTTTACTTTTGGGTGATATGGATGTGCAGCGCGCTATGTGCACCTACTTACTATTTTCCTAGGGTAGCTCAAAGGTGTCTTACAATCCTATAGCACAGTGGTCTCAAAGTACCGGCCCGCGGGCCATTTGCGGCCCGCGGACCAGTTATAAATGGCCCGCAGGCAGGGTGGAAGTGAGGGGAGCAAAAAAAAAAAAAAAGGCGCATGCGCGGAAGCGTCCAAGATGGCCGCGTAAGCTAGGAGCTCCGCTCTGCCTCAGCTCCACGTCAGCCCTAGCACCGGTTTCACGGCGGTGCTAAGATCCCGGAGGGTCGGATTCGATTGGGGAACGCTCGGTCGAGCCCCCCATGTACAGCGGAGCGGTCCGGAGGGGCCTGGGGGCGAGTTACACGGCGCTAGAAACTCAGGCCGATTCCAAGATGGCGGCCGCGCCTCAGCTACAAATACCTCACACAGGAGGAAATGCTGACTTGAGGCAAGTGATCGCCCCTGCTACTTTAAACTTCCCTCCTTTGCTGGCCCAAGGCTCTCCAGGCTCCCTGGCACCTTCAGCAGCCACCTCAGGTCCCCAGTCAGACTCCACACTGGTCCACTACACTGGCCAGGCACAAGGTGCAGCACAGGCCTCACCAGTCTCCATGGCTGCTGGTCACTCAGAATCAGAAATACCTCAGAATGCGGGGGAGCTCTTTTTGAAGTTCTCTGAACTACTTGAACGAGGGCTAGCCCAAACAGCAGTTAATATTACTAAGGAAATACATGCTGACTTCCAGAATCTGGGCTCTAGGATGGAGATCATAGAAAATAAATTGGACATCACTATATCCAGAACTAACCAGAACACTGACCAAATACAATCACTTCAGGAGCAACTAGACGTGGCCCTTACTAGAATTGACGACCTCGAGAATTGTTCCAGAAGGGACAACTTTAGGGTGAGGGGTCTCCCTGAATCCGTTACAGATATCCCCAAAGCTATCCAGGACCTCATCAAAAGCATGATCCCCTCTATTGCACCCCACAAGCTGGAGCTGGACAGGGCCCATAGGTCCCTGGGCCCCCTAAGAAAGGACGGATCTCCCAGGGATATCATAGTAAAACCCCATTACTTCTCAGTGAAGGAAGAGGTCATGAGGGCTTCCCGTCAGCAACCCCGCATATCCTTCATGGGTCAGGATATTCAAATTTTTGCTGACATTTCTGCAGCTACCATACAAAGACGCAGATCGCTGAAACCTTTATTGCTGATTTTGTCCCAAAAGGACATCAAATATTGGTGGGGATTTCCGTTTGCCTTAAAATTCGCCTTCAAGGGCAAAACCCACGCCTTCACCACGCTATCTGAAGGAGAAAAAATTTTGCTAGCCTTGAAACTGATCTCGCTGGACTCAGCAATGGACACGTCAAATTTTCCACCAAGTTCATCCAAACGGCCCACCCCGGCCAGTCCTTTATCCCCTACCTGGCACACGAGCAAAAGCAGACGCACCAAAGATACCGCAAAGACCTGAAATAATCATCATAGCGGTCCTGTTCACTGTTCTAGAGTTTGCCTCCACTTGGTGTTTCTAACGGAGGATATTATACCTGTTAGGTATAATGGTTATGGGTACCCTATCCGTGGCTGGGGACCCATGAAATCCCCATACAGTTTTTTCTGAGATTGTTTTGTTTCCTAGTTTTATGTTCTCCGCACTGACCGTGATCCGTATATTTTTTTTCATGTATCGTGATAGTATACATTTAGAGTGTTATATGATAAGCTATCATCTCCTTGTAGACTCTAAAGGGTTGATAGGGGCTGAGGCAGTTGCCTTGCGCCTCAGATCATCCCTGGACAGGGACTATGTCGCTGTCGGGGTTTGGTCCTGTAGCCCGAGTTAAGGGCTACGTTATTGGTTCGACTGACGAAGGTGGAACGGATCTCCATCCCTTCCACGTTCGTTGTGAGGACATTCTTTATATTTTAAAATGTATTATCTCTTCTTTTGTCTGCTTTCTTATCTCTCTTCCCACTAACCTTTTTTTCTTGATTGCCAGTCAGTGCTTATGTCATCCTGCCTATAGTATTCCAGGCCTCGGCTCCGTTCCTGCTCCGCTCTGCTGTCTCCCATGCCTCCATGTTGATGGGGTAAGTTCCAAATTGCACCCACTTTGTTCTCCCAATGACTTCACCACATAACTTGACTTTGCCGAACTTGGTTAGAGTTGCCTCACACAATGTTCAGGGCTTGAATTCACCCGTCAAGAGAAGGAAGGTGTTTCATTCTTACCATTCCCGGAGGATGTCAGTTGTTTTATTACAAGAGACACATTTTCCGGCCACTTACACGCCCTCCTTTCTTCATGCGCAATACCCACAATTTTTCCTGGCTAACGCAGAGGATAAAACGAGAGGGGTGGCTATCCTTTTCGCGAAATCCTGCAAATTTAACCCGCTCCTGACTCATAGAGATCCTAATGGTAGGTTCCTGTTGGTTAAGGGGGAATTGGATGAACTTCTAGTGTCATTTATCTCATACTACGCTCCCAACAGAGGACAGACCGAATTTTTTAAAACTATGTTTGATACCTTAGAACCTCTCCTGGAGGGAATGATAGTGTGCGGAGGAGACTCCAACATTGCATTCGACCTAAGCTTGGACAAATCCAAACCTATAGCTACAGCATTGACACGCCCATCTAGAGCCAGCTCACACATAGCAAAACTGATATATCAACATAACCTGGTAGACATCTGGAGGGAACTCAATCCAAACAAAAAGGACTACTCCCACTATTCCCATCCGCATCGATCGTACTCTAGGATTGACCATATATTTATGTCTGCTAGACATATTCCCCTGATTACGAAAGCTAACATAACGGACACAGCCCTATCGGACCACTCCATGGTGGTTTGCTCGCTACAAACTCAAAACTCAGATCCTCACAAATCACACTGGAAATTAAACTAAACTTTACTACACGACCCTAATGTGGTCTTAGAGATTGAAGGGGCCATCAAGGAATATTTTGGGCTTAACAGCGTTGAAGGGACCTCGGCCGAGATATTGTGGGCAGCTCATAAAGCTACCATTCGCGGCAGGATCATCCAGATAGCCTCTAAAAGAAAGAAGGAAAAGTCTGCGGAGGTGATGAGGCTTGAGAAAGATTTCTTAACCCTGCGCAGACAACATAAGAAGGACCAGACGACGGTTCAGGCCCCGCAGCTTGATGCCGCTCGACTAGCTTTAAATTTAGCTTTGACGGTTAGGGCGGAACGATCGTTAAATTGGTCCAGCGCTAGATTTTATTTATACAGGAACAAGATGAACACGATGCTAGCCACCAAGCTCTCGCCGAGGTTCCGAACGTTTGCTCTGCCTAAGATTAAGACCAGGGACGGGACAACAACCCTTAACCCTAAACGCATACTGCAAGAATTTGAAACCTATATCGGGGGTCGGGGATGGCCAGACACTCCGAGGTCAATTCCTTTTTGGACCGGTTAGCGATCCCGAACCTACAGGAGAGTCATGTAGATTTGATGGAGGCACCGATCTCCACAGAAGAAACTATAGAGGTAATTAGGGGACTTAAGGATGGTTCGGCCCCTGGACCGGATGGTTTCTCAGTCCCATATTACAAGACTTTCTGTGAAACCTTGGCCCCTCACCTCACTAAATTTTTTAATTCAAAACGGGGGAGGGAGGGCGGATCCATGCACCCGAATTTGAATGAGGCGTTTATCTCAGTCATCCCCAAACCAGATAAGGATTCAGAGCTCGTTGAAAATTACAGACCTATCTCCCTAATCAATAACGATTTAAAAATATTGACCAAGATACTAGCCAACAGGTTAAATTCTTTTATAAAAATTTATATCCATAGGGACCAGGTTGGATTCGTCCCTGGTAGGCAGGGCCCTGACCAGGTGAGGCGAGCAATCGATATTATCTCTCTGCTTCAGTCGGGCTGGGACGGGAACCCACGGCAGGAAGGACTCCTCCTTTCTTTAGACCTACGAAAGGCGTTCGACTCTGTATCGTGGTATTACCTCTTCGAGATTTTGCGGCGTTGGGGCTTTGGTGAACAATTTCGGGGATTGTTGAAATCTCTCTACTCTGAACCCAGTGCACGGGTCAAACTACAGGGATTTTTTTCGGGCTCCATTAGAATTGCTAGGGGTACTAGACAAGGTTGCCCCTTGTCCCCCTTGATTTTCGCAATAGCGATTGAGACACTTGCTATTGCGATCAGGTCGGATCCGGATATTAGGGGGGTATCATGTGGCTCCCAAATCCATAAATGCGCCCTCTTTGCAGACGACCTTCTTCTGTATATCTCCTCCCCGATCACCTCTCTTCCAATTCTTTGCAACTTACTGGAGTCTTTCGGGAAGATTTCGGGTTTGCGGGTTAATTGGAATAAATCCCAAGCCTTAAACATCTCCACCCCCCCCCCCCTCAGTGATCAATCACTTGAAACCCTATTTTGAATTCCAGTGGGCCGAATCATCCATTCGTTACTTAGGTATAAACCTCACATCTAAAATTGAACATCTCTACCAGGCTAATTATCCCCCTATATTTCGTAAACTAGAATTAGATCTACAGACGTGGGCTCGACACAAACTTTCTTGGACAGGTAGAGTTAACGCTGTCAAAATGACCCTCCTACCTAGGTTACTCTACTTGTTCAGATCTCTACCAATAGCTGTTAAAAAAGACCAACTCAGACCACTACAGAGTAAAATCCTGAAATTCGTTTGGGAGGGCAAGGGTTATAGAGTGGCACAAAATGTCCTATACGGGCTCAGAACACAAGGAGGTCTTGGACTACCAAACCTGTTTAAATACTACCAAGCTGCCAGACTAGCACAATTTTCTACTATTTTTGCGGAATGTGAAAAGCCAGAGTGGATAGACATGGAGGGTTCGGCGATCCCTAATCTTTCGATAGAGAGCCTTTTCTGGTCTCCCCAAAAATCTAGACCTTCAATACTATCCCCCACATTGTCGCAATCTTTCAGACTCTGGGATGGTCTGAGACACCTTCCTTCTTTGATCTCGGAGACTAAGCCTTTGACAAGGATCTTTCTCAACCCTCAGTTTCCTATAGGGATGGACATTTCAGCTTTCCAATGGTGGCTGGACAAAGGGATCTATAGAATAGGCGACTTTTTGACAGCCACGGGCCCGCTTTCACTGGAACATTGTGTGAGGACACTTGACTTGCCTCTATCGGAAAGAGCCCGGTACACCCAAATTTTTAACTTCGTGTCATCCTTCTGGACTGACAATTTCAGGTACGCAACTCTTACTAGTTACGAAAGCTGGTGTAAACAAATGATGGAACACAAGGGGGGAATATCTATAATATATATAGCTTTGTCTGAGGTTTCCACAAAATTTTCATACATGGAGGCATGGGAGAGAGACCTGCGGATGACCTGGGACCTGAGCAGATGGCACAAGGTAGGTTTGAAATCTTTCAAAGGTTTAGTAAACACTTCATTAGCTGAAGCTAACACAAAGGTTCTGATGCGGTGGTACCTGGTCCCCAGTAGGTTGGCTGCGATGTTTCCTACGTCTTCCCCGTTATGCTTTCGCAACTGCCAAGCCCAAGGCACGATGCTTCATGTTTGGTGGGAGTGCCCCAGAATCAGGGGGTTTTGGAACAGAATCTTTTGCCTTATCAGAAAAGTCACGGGGGTACCGGTGGTGAAGTCTCCGCAGATAGCTCTGCTGGGCTCCGAAATTCCTCAGGTCTCCAAACTCATACAAAAACTGATAGCTTTCATGCTCATAGGAGCTAAAACCACTTTGGCGGCGGCCTGGAAGCAACCTAGGGTCTCTTTCTTGGCAGCTAAGGGGAAGATTTCATGGATCATGACACAGGAAAAAATGGCCAGCTCTATCTCTAATACAAGTGATATATTTGAGGCCATATGGGAGCCTTGGGCCAGACATGTTGGCGTATCCCTATCGCCGGGTCATGCACCGTCCCCTTCGGGTACTTAACTGGCCTACTGGCAATCAATTTTTCTCATTTGTTCTATCTTTCTTTTTTCCTCTCTTTCTTTTTCTCTCCTTCTTTTAGGCTAACTTGGGTACAATCTCCTCTTCGAGATTTTTGATTTAGTTATTATACCAGTCTGTTAATAGGCAATACTTTCATGGGAGAGCCCTGGGGGAGGGGGAGAGTTTGGTGGGGAGTGGGAGGTCTTTCTCTTCACACGCCCCTTGGGAAGGGACGGGTTGTCTAGCGCTCTGTTCCACAGTTTGGGCGGGGTCCTAGGTCATATGGGGTCACAGAAGTCTCTTATCAATATTAAGTTGTGCTATCCCTTTATCCGACACAGTTTGCTCCCTTTACGGGGTGTCGGATGAGACTCTGTACGGATAGCGTTGATTGGGTCCCCCGCCCATCTTCAGCCCAGCCTACATATAGTTGAGTAGGGGTTCTCCTACAGGGATATCGGTTTATATTTTAATTGCCCTCCCTTTATGGTGCTAGATTAACCTAAAATGAAAATTGAAGTTTGGATTGTATCTTCATTATTTATTTGTCGCTGACTTTTTGCAATGGAATGTACTGAGAGCTTCATGTTGTACATTGTATTACTTTATTTCTTCATCAATAAAATAAAACATTAAATTGAATAAAAAAAAAAAAAAAAAAAAAATATTTTTTTTTTATTTTTTTTTAGCTGGCGCCATCTGGTGGTGAGCCGTTGGTATTACAAGTTATTACCACCAGATGTGAGCTGGCGCCATCTGGTGGTGGCCGTTGGTATTACAAGTTAAGCATTACAAGTTAAACAGCAATTCTAATGTCATTTTACAATATTTTCATTGCCATATTCTTACCTCTAATTAGAACCCCCAAACATTATATATATTTTTTATCCTAACACCCTAGAGAATAAAATAGCGATCGTTGCAATACTTTCTGTTACGCCGTATTTGCGCAGCGGTCTTACAAGCGCACTTTTTTGGGAAAAAATTACACTTTTTTTAATTAAAAAATAAGACAACAGTAAAGTTATCCCCATTTTTTTTAATATCATGAAAGATAATGTTACGCCGAGTAAATTCATACCCAACATGTCACGCTTCAAAATTGCGTCCGCTCGTGGAATGCCGACAAACTTTTTTACCCTTTAAAATCTTCATAGGCGACGTTTAAAAAAATCTACAGGTTGCATGTTTTAAGTTACAGAGGAGCTAGAATTATTGCTCTCACTCTACCAATCGCGGCGATACCTCACGTGTGTGGTTTGAACACCGTTTACATATGCGGGCGCTGCTCACGTATGTGTTTGCTTCTGCGCGCAAGCTCGTCGGGACGGGGTGCGTTTTCTGGCTCCTAACTTTTTTAGCTGGCTCCTAGATTCCAAGCGAATTTGTCAAACCCTGACTTACACCAGTGCTGGTGGTAATAATGCGCTCGCTGACACCAGTACTGTTGTTTTTTAAGTTTGAAAGTTTGCATGCGGCCCCCCATGGCATATGAAAACTTGTCTTGTGGCCCTCAGGTAATTTGAGTTTGAGACCCCTGCTATAGCATGTACTACAAAAAAAATTGCTGTGCGCCGCTAAAGTGTTCAGGTTTGGCTTGAAGAAAAGGTGGCAACCCTACGTCTAGGTGATTCTGCTGAAAGTTTCTCTCCTGCATGCAACTTTCTGGGACGCCTCACAGATCCCAGGAGGCTGCAAGACCATTCACACAGTGCAGCGCGGCTCATGCATGCGCAGTGGGAAGCCAGTTGTGAGGTCACATGGAGCCACAGCTGGCTTCCCACACTTAACATGCCGGCACCAGGGACCCGAAGACACGGCTGAGGATGGCACTGGATCCCTGGACACATAATTGTCCTTTAATTAAAACTCGGCAGCTACAGTATTTGTAGGTGCTAACTTTAAATTTTTGTTAAACATGACTGAAGAAACGTTTTAATGAATTCTACAACAGAAAAGCTTGGCTGCAGTTTTAAATGATAGCCTGCAGATGGCGCTGATGTAGCATTTTGACATTTCTTAAAGTGATATTAACCAGACTCAGTGGGCCAGATTCACAAAAGAGATACGACGGCGTATCTCCTGATACGCCGTTGTATCTCTGAGATACGATTGTCGTATCTATGCGCCTGATTCATAGAATCAGGTTACGCATAGATAGCCCTAAGATCCGACAGGTGTAAGTGACTTACACCGTCGGATCTTAGGCTGCAATTCTAGGCCAGCCGCTAGGTGGCGATTCCATTGCGGTCGGCGTAGAATATGCAAATGACTAGTTACGCCGATTCACGAACGTCCGCTTTGCCACTGTAAATTTACGTAGTTTCCGTAGAGATACGCCGCGTAAAACTAAAGCTGCCCTCTAGGTGGTCTAGCCAATGTTAAGTATGGCCGTCGTTCCCGCTTCGAAATTTGAAATTTCACGTCGTTTGCGTAAGTCGTCCGTGAATGGCGCTGGACGCCATTTACGTTAACGTCGAAACCAATGACGTCCTTGCGACGTCATTTAGCGCAATGCACGTCGGGAAATTTTAGGGACGGAGCATGCGCAGTACATTCGGCGCGGGAACGCGCCTAATTTAAATGGTCCCCGCCCCATTTGAATTAGGCGGGCTTGCGCCGGGCGGATTTACGCTACGCCGCCGCAAGTTTACAGGCAAGTGTTTTGTGAATCAAGCACTTACGCTGAAAACTTGCGGCGGTGTAACGTAAATGTAATACGTTACGCCGCCGCAGCGTAGGGCGATTCTACGTGAATCTGGCCCAGTGTTTACAAGTTAAAAACAAGTTTTTTTGCTAGAAAATTACTTATTTTTCTAACACCCTAGAGAATAAAATGACGGTCATTGCAATACTTTGTCACACCGTATTTGCGCAGCGGTCTTATAAGCGCACTTTTTTTTGGAAAAAATTCACTTTTTTTTATAAAAAAAATAAGACAACAGTAGAGTTAGCCCAATTTTTTTTATATTATGAAAGAAAATGTTACACTGAGTAAATTGATACCCAACATGTCACGCTTCAAAATTGCGCACGCTCGTAGAATGGCTTCAAACTTTTACCCTTAAAAATCTCCATAGGCGACGTTTAAAAAATTCTACAGGTTGCATGTTTTGAGTTACTGAGGAGGTCTAGGGCTAGAATTATTGTTCTCGCTCTATCGCAGCGATACCTAACATGTGTGGTTTTAACACCATTTTCATATGCGGGCGCTGCTCACGTATGCGTTCGCTTCTGTGTGTGGATGTATTTTATACATTTTTACACTTTCTTCTTTTTTTTTTCTTATTGGGCCACAGTTATTCCTATTACAATGAATGTAAACATCTGGGGTCAAAATTGAAAAAATGATTTTTTTTTATAAAATGTCCCTTTAAGAGCTATGGGGGGAAGTGACATTTTGATGCTTCTGCCCTGCTATGGTATGGAGACGGGTAGGGGCCATATTGCCCTCACTCGTATCCATACCCAGCTAGGTAGAGGACCCGATTGCCTCCGCCGCTACCGACGGCTCCGGTAAGCGACAGAGGGAGCGGGAGAGCGGCGGGAGGCCCCTCTCCCACTGTTATACACTACATTACCAAAAATTTTGGGACGCCTGCCTTTACACACACACATTAACTTTAATAGCATCCCAGTCAAAGGCTGCATTCACACCTGAGCGTTTTGTAGCCTGAAGCCTGAAGCTATAAAACGCTAGAGGGGAAAAAATACATTATTCTCTATGGAGATGGTTCACATCTCCACTCCAAAACGTCTGAAGCGAACGCCTGAAGCTCAAACAAGTTCTGGACCCTTTTTTGTTGCGCGAATCAGGCTGATTTTGGCGTTTTTGAACGTTTGTATTCCCATAGAAACAGGCGTTTTGTCGCTTTAATCTGTTCTGTGAAATAGAACATTCACCCAGGAAGAAGATAAAAAAAGTCTACAAACATAGCAACAAGTGATGAAAGAGATGATCATTTTTCCTATTGGCTAAAATAAAAAACGACGAAGTTCAAAAACGTCGGACAACGTTGTATGCAAACGCGTGCATACGCGTGACAAAACGCCGAAAAAAACTACCGAAAACGATACGCTCAGGTGTGAATGCGTCCGTAGGGTTCAATTTTGAGTTGGCCCACCCTTTGCACCTCCCTCGATAGAACACCGTTGGGATAAATTAGAGTGCAGACTGCGAGCCAGGCCTTCTCATCCAACATCAGTGCCTGACCTCACAAATGCACTTCTGGAAGAATGATCAAACATTCCCATAGACACACTCCTAAACCTTGTGGACAGCCTTCCCAGAAGAGTTGAAGCCGTTATATCTGCAAAGGGTGGACCAACCCAATATTGAACCCTACAGACTAAGGGGCAGATCCTCAAAGAAATTACGCGGCGTATCACTTGATAGGCCGCGTAATTTAAAATTTTGCGCGTCGTATCTTTGTTTTGGTATCCCAAAACAAGATACGACGGCATCTGTGTTAGATCCGACAGGCGTACGCCGTCGGATCTTAGATGCAATTTTTGCGGCGTCCTCTAGGTGGCGTTCCCGTCGTAATCCTCGTCGAGTATGCAAATTAGCTATTTCCGACGATCCACGAACGTACGAGCGGCCGTCGCATTTTTTTACGTCGTTTCCGTTTGGCTTTTTCCGGCGTATAGTTAAAGCTGCTATATGGTGGCGTACTCAATGTTAAGCATGGCCGTCGTTACCGCGGATAATTTTGAAAATTTTACGTCGTTTGCGTAAGTCGTCCGTGAATGGGGCTGGACGCCATTTATGTTCACGTCAAAACCAATGACGTCCTTGCAACGTCATTTAGCGCAATGCACGGCGGGAAATTTTAGGGACGGCGCATGCGCAGTTCGTTCGGCGCGGGGACGCGCTTCATTTAAATGAAACACGCCTCCTACCCGCCCAATTTGAATTCCGCGCCCTTACGCCGCGAGAGATACACTACGCCGCCGTAACTTACGGCGCAAATTCGTTGAGGATTCAAACCAAAGCCAACAGCGGTGTAGCGTATCTCACATCTGCACCGGGCGCAGCGTATGTATGTGGATCTGCCCCTAAGACTGGGATTTCAAATACCACCAAAAGAAAGCTCTATTTGTGGGGAAAAAAGGACGCAAATATTGTTTGGGTACAACGTCACACGACAGCGCAATTGTCAGTTAAAGTGACGCAGTGCCAAATTGTAAAAAGTGCTGGTCAGGAAGGGGGTAAAATCTCCTGGGGCTGAAGCGGTTAAAGCAGAACTCCAGCCGAAAAATGTACTAGTTCTTTAAAAGATGAGGAACCGTCTGAAAATTCGCTCAGTTAGGCCTCATTCACACGACGGGCCGTTCAGGTCCGCCTGTCACGGACCTGAACGGCCGCTCCATGCATCGCTATGGAGCGTCGGATGTCAGCGGAGACATGTCCGCTGACATCCGACCCGATCCGATCCGCTAAAAACAGACGTATGGGGGCCACATCCCCATCCGTCCATGCGGATCGGATCGGGTAAGATCTGTCCATAGGATCGCTCCATAGGACACAGCGGTGCCCGACAAGCCCCTCCCCGCTCAGTGAGCAGAGAGGAGCTTGTCCGCCGGACCGTTTCCAGCGGATAAATCCTCTGGCGGATTTGGATCTGATGGCTGTACACACCATCAGATCTAAATCCGCGCGGAATACATCCACGGTGACGTGTCGCGCCGTCGCCGCGACGATGACGCGGCGACGTGAGCGACTCTGGAAGGTAAATACTTCCATGCATGCATCGAATCATTATGACGCATGCGAGGGAGGGGAGCGGACGGACTGATTGGTGAGTCTGTACAGACGACAGGATAAGTCCGAGGGACTGGATTCCAGCGGATAGATTTTGTAGCATGCTAAGAAATTTTTATCCGCTGGGAATCCGTCGGCTGGATTTTTATCCGCCGGGAAATGTCCGCTCGGACGTACACATGACCGGATCTGTCTGCTGGAACTGATCCGCGGATCAATCCCAGCGGATAGATCCGGTCGTCTGTACGAGGCCTTAAAGTAAAGCTGGCCATACACCAGTATAATTCCATTCGATCTTCATGCGGAAATTCTCGAAACATCGTTCGTCGTTGTTCGAGTCCATAATGGCACGATCGTACCTAATAGTGCCATTATGGACTCAACAAATTTGGTAAGAATACCCCAAAAATTGTCATTTCAAAAATAAATTTTTCCTCCTACTGTTTGAAATTAGTTTTTTTTTTTATGCTTTACGTACCTTGTAATCCATTTTTTCAATCTACTTCTCCCCGCGGGAGTAGGTGTTTCTATGCCTAGGGGGATTGTCATCCGAGAGGTTACGGGGCTTCCGAAAAAAGCCGAACATGCAGGGCGCAGGCGCCGTATAGAGCCGACTCACATCTCCGCATGTTCGGCTTTTTTCGGAAAGCCCCGTAACTCGTGCGCGCCTACGCAATACGGGGGGCGGGGCCTTATCTGCAGGGGCGAACAGACGTCAATCATCTTGGTGACCTCCCGGATGACAATCCCCCTAGGCATAGAAACGCCTACTCCCGCGGGGAAATGTAGATTGAAAAAATGGATTTCAAGGTACGTAAAGCATTAAAAAAAAAACTAATTGCGGACAGTACTTGTTACGACTATAAGGGAGTTGGTCAGATATACATGTTATTAGGGTGAACCTCCGCTTTAAACACTTCACGCAAAATCACATACCTGTACGTCATTTTGTTGAAGGGGTTATAATGGGGCGTTGGCTGCAGCCAGAGGCATCACTCCGGTACCGTTTTTAGAGCTGACGGTCGGCTTTCATGTAATAACAACCAACGTGGCTAAGCTGCAGCTGCTCAGCCGTTATCACAAGCAGTCCCCCCCCCCTCCGCTGGCCACTGTGGGAGATCCGAGCGACCAGTCGGCATATGCAGAGTCCCGAACAAAGCAGGAATCGGCTGTGTACGGGTCTGCGATGTAGTAACCCGAAAACGACATCACAATGTCACTTCCGGTTTACTTGGGAGCCAACGGCGCCAATTCTAAAAAATCCAAAGGTATTTTAAAAACGCCATTTTTGGCGTTTTGAATACTTTGAAATGCAGAGGAGGGATTTGGAGTCTTATATGCCTCGTTTCCACTGAGCAGGAACGGTTCGGGTCGGTACAGTTTGGAACGCTTAGAATGGTCCGTTCTATTCTGGTGAGCATTTCCACTGCAAGTCGGACCGTCAGGGGCCATACAGAATTTAGAAAAAATGCCTAGTGTGTCCACCAATCAGTGAAATGTATTGTAGCTCCACCCTAACCGAACCGTTCTATTTTCTATGGCCCCACATCTGAAGCAGGACCCAGAATGGTGCGGTACAGTTCGGTTTTATGGCACACTTTCATAATGGAAACACCCAAAATAACGTACCGAAACGATCCGCTCAGTGGAAACGAGGCATTAGACCACAGATCCTTCCATAAAGAGTACATGTCACTGCCTATTACTGTCACAAGGGATGTTTACATTCCTTGTAAAGCGAAAAAAGTGATCAAAAAATGTTTATTTTAAAAGGAACATGGAAAAATAATTGTAGCGCCCTGCTCCTGATGACCAGGTGCTATGTTTAAATTTAGTGGGTGTCTGCGCTGGTAGTTAGCTCAGACTCTTATGATTAAGGCTGAATCAGCCTCTGTTCCGGCTATGGCTGTGCTTGGAGGGTTTTCCCATTGTTTGCCTGTAGGTGGCGTTACCACCACAGGCCAATGTTGGAACACAGGCAAGCCAGAGTGTATTGGGTGTCTTTCCCCGGCACAGCCCAGTGGGAGTGGTCTCCCCGCTGGGCATGCTGGGGAAGGATACTTAAGGGGCAGATGCCATTTTCTTGGGTCCTTTTTGCCTCACGGCCCTCCTGACTCGAGGTATGTGATGGTCTATTTTTAGCCCCGGACCACGATGGCCCGAGGCTGCAATTCCGCCAGGTAGACCCAGTCGTCTTGACTGGGGCCTGCACTTTGAAGGTGATCCTGTGCTGTCTGTCCTGCGGGAGGAAGCCACTCAATGGAGGAAGCCGCAGGGGAGGACCTGTCCCGGAAAGGACCGAGCGGAAGGTTGGTATCTCGGGAGAGGCCTGGTAACTTTATTGGAGGATGCACCGTATTCTATGATGCCTTACAGGGTCGGCTTAAAGGCTCTAAACTGTAGGGCTAGAGATCCGGGTACTAAATCCTGTGGCAGAGGATTCTGGAACACTTTATTTCTACTTGCAAGGAAAGGCAGAGACTGTATTCTTTTTTTTTTTTTCCGGCTGCTAGGCCAGTGAAAGAGGCCTATCCGGGTGAGCAATACCCACTCTGAGGGAAGTGGTCAGTTGACTTTTGAAACCATAGAAGTTCCCCAGTGATGTGCATCGTGTGCCTGAACCTTCCCCTGACCCTCTGTCCCTCTACCTATACAAGTTTGTGTGGAAATTAAAACAGAAAAGGGATTTAAAACTTGTGTGGATATTGAAGTTTCTTAGACAACTAGACAACGAAGAGCGAGGTAATGCGCCAGGCCCAAATCTAAACCAGCAGCTCCTACGGAGGTAGTGCTACTTAATAATATATATATATTTTTTAACCACTAGCCGACCGCGCACCGTCATTATACGGCGGCAGGTCGGCTCTGCGTGCGTGTGCCCGGCGGGCGCGATCGCCGCCGGGCACACGCGATCGCTCGTTACAGAGCGGGGACCGGGAGCTGTGTGTGTAAACACACAGCTCTCGGTCCTGTCAGCAGGGGAAATGCTGATCTTCTGTTCATACAATGTATGAACAGAGGATCAGTGTTTCCCCTAGTGAGGCCACCCCCCCCCCCACAGTAAGAACACACCCAGGCATACTTAACCCCTTCCCCGCCCCCTAGTGTTAACCCCTTCACTGCCAGTGGCATTTTTATAGTAATCCAATGCATTTTTATAGCACTGATCGCTATAAAAATGCCAATGGTCCCAAAAATGTGTCAAAAGTGTCCGAAGTGTCCGCCATAATGTCGCAGTACCGAAAAAAATCGCTGATCGCCGCTATTACTAGTAAAAAATATATTAATAAAAATATCATAAAAATACCCCCTATTTTGTAAACACTATAACTTTTGCGCAAACCAATCAATAAACGCTTATTGCGATTTTTTTTTTTACGAAAAATATGTAGAAGAATACATATCGGCCTAAACTGAGGAAAAAAAATGTTTTTTTATATATTATTGGGGGATATTTATTATAGCAAAAAGTAAAAAATATTAATTTTTTTAAAAATTGTCGCTCTATTTTTGTTTATAGCGCAAAAAATAAAAACCGCAGAGGTGATCAAATACCACCAAAAGAAAGCTCTATTTGTGGGAAAAAAAGGACACCAATTTTGTTTGGGAGCCACGTCGCACGACCGCGCAATTGTCAGTTAAAGCGGCGCAGTCCCGAATCGCAAAAAGTCCTCTGGTCTTTGGGCAGCAATATGGCCTGGGGGTTAAGTGGTTAAAGTGCTCCCGTCCCCACGTGCTCTCTCACCAAAGAAAACACATATGTAAGTCATGCCCGGCAAATATAAATAGTGGCCCGGATTCAGGTACGACTTGCGCATTATTTGCGGAGGCACAGGGCAACGATTTTGCCCTACGCCCCCGCAAATAATTTGCGCTGCCCTCGATTCACGGAGCAGTAGCTCCGTAAATTGCGAGGGCGCGCCGGCAAAATTGCCCGGCGTAAGCGCGCGCAATGTAAATGATCCCGCCGGGGGAGGGAATCATTTAAATTAGGCGCGCTCCCGCGCCGAGCGTACAGCGCATGCTCCGTCGGGAAACTTTCCCGACGTGCATTTCGGCAAATGACGTCGCAAGGACGTCATTTGCTTCAAAGTGAACGTGAATGGGATCCAGCGCCATTCACGATTCACTTACGCAAACGGCGTAAAATTCGAACGTCGCGACGCGGGAACGCCGGGTATCCTTTAGCATTGGCTGCCCCTGCTTTTAGCATGGGCAGCCTTACGCTAAAGACGCCGTACGCAACCGACGTAACTTGCGTACGCAGGGGGCGCGCAACATTGTGAATCGGCGTAAGTATGCAATTTGCATACTATACGCTGACCACAATGGGAGCGCCCCCTAGCGGTCAACGCAAGAATGCAGCCTAAAATCTGCGTGGCATAAGAGCCTTATGCCACGCAGATTTTAGGCTGCAGTCGGCGTAACGAGTTCTCTGAATCAGGAGAACTCGTTACGCCGGCGCAAGTCAGCAATTGCGCTGCGTAACTATGGTTACGCAGGCGCAATTGCTTACTGAATCTGGGCCATTGTTTTTAAATTTGTCGCTTTATTTTTGTTCATAGCACAAAAAATAAAAACCGCAGAGTTGATCAAATATCACCAAAATAAAGCTCTATATGTGGGAAAAAAAGGATGTACATTTTGTTTGGGAGCCACGTCGCACGACTACGCAATTGTCAGTTAAAGCGACGCAGTGCTAAATCGCAAAAAGTTGTCTGGTGATTTTGTAGGCAAATCCTCCGAGGCTGAAGTGGTTAATTCCACGGGGTTCACATACTTTTTCTTGCCACTGTATACGTAACACTTACTTTCCTGCCTGTTGTGAAAGCGCAAGTTTCTTTGACGACACTTGGATAAAAATAGCCCATCAGAGGGATCAGTCACTTGCGCTGACATGTGTTGTAATCCATACATTTACACATACGGTCAGTCACATGCAGAAGGTGCTGGTTAAACCGGCCAGCATTTTAGGAACTCACTGCACGTGCTTCTCGTGTTTTGTAAGCTCCAGCTTCAATGTTTCCCTTGTTTTTACTCAAAGACCTCACAGCAAAGCCCTCAATTTCCTTAACCACTTAAGACCCGGACCTTTAGGCAGCTAAAGGACTCGGACAGTTTTTGCGATTCGGCACTGCATCGCTTTAACTGACAATTGCGCGGTCGTGCGACGTGGCTCCCAAACAAAATTGATGTCCTTTTTTTCCCACAAATAGAGCTTTCTTTTGGTGGTATTTGATCACCTCTGCGGTTTTTATTTGTAGCGCTATAAACAAAAATAGAGCGACAATTTTGAAAAAAAAACAATATTTTTTACTTTTTTCTATAATAAATATCCCCCAAAAATATATAAAACGTTATTTTTTTTCCTCAGTTTAGGCCGATACGTATTCTTCTACCTATTTTTGGTAAAAAAATCACAATAAGCGTTTATCGATTGGCTTGCGCAAAATTTATAGCGCTTACAAAAAAGGGGATAGTTTTAGTGCATTTTTATAAAAAAAAATTGTTTTACTACTAATGGCGGCGATCAGCGATTTTTTTCGTGACTGCGACATTACGGCAGACACTTCGGACAATTTTGACACATTTTTGGGACCATTGTCATTTTCACAGCAAAAAATGCATTTAAAATGCATTGTTTACTGTGAAAATGACAGTTGCAGTTTGGGAGTTAACCACAGGGGGCGCTGGTGGGGTTATGTATGACCTCATTTGTGTTTCTAACTGTAGGGGGGTGTGGCTGTAGGTGTGACGTCGTGGTTTCCTATAAAAGGGAACACACGATCGATGACAGCGCCACAGTGAAGAACGGGGAAGCCGTGTTTACACACAGCTCTCCCCGTTCTTCAGCTCCGGGGACCGATCGCGGGACTCCAGCGGCGATCGGGTCCGCGAGTCCCGCGGCCACGGAGCTTCGGACCGGGTCGCGTGCGACCCCGCGGCTGGGCTTAAAGAGCCACGTACATGTACGTGGATGTGCCCAGCCGTGCCATTCTGCCAACGTATATCGGCGTGAAGGGGTCCTTAAGTGGTTAAAGGAGAACACAAGCAAGAACTAAAGCTGGCAGAACACATATCTCATATGCATCATTGGAATGTGTTTGTTCCACTCTGCATTTTGTTGGTTTCACTAAGGCCCCTTTCACACTGGGGCGGGAGGCGCGGTGGCGGTAGAGCGCAGCTAAAAATACCGTCGGAATTGCCCCTAGCGGCCGTAAAAGGGTTAATACCGCCCTCAATGCGCCTCTGCAGAGGCGCATTGCCGGCGGTATTACCGCGGTATCCCATTGTTTTAAATAGGAAGCCGCTTCAAAGATGCTGCTTGCAGGAGATTTGTTTCTCTCCTGCCAGCGCATCGCCTCAGTATGGAAGCCCTCAGGCTTTCACATTGAGAAGGATGGGCAGGAATTTTTCAGGCAGTATTTAGGTGCTATTTTTAGCGCTGTACCACCTGAAAAACTCATCAGTGTGAAAGGGGCCTAAGGGAGGCTGTATGAACCAGTGTCATCTGACAAGAGGCTGCAGTGCTAACCCAAAGGATCTTCCTGCTGCATTCAACAGCAGTGGATTCACATGTCAAATACAGTCTCCAGCTACTTTATTAGGTACACCTGTACAATTGCTTGGTAATACAAATTGCTAATCAGCCAATCACATGACAGCAACTCAATACATTTAGGCATCTAGAAGCGGTGAAGACGACTTGCTGAAGTTTAACCGCTTAAGCCCCGGACCATTATGCAGGTAAAGGCCCCGGCCCCTTTTTGCGATTCGTCACTGCGTCGCTTTAACTTACAATTGCGCGGCCGTGCGACGTGGCTCCCAAATAAAATTGGCGTTCTTTTTTCCCCACAAATAAAGCTTTCTTTTGGTGGTATTTGATCACCTCTGCGGTTTTTATTTTTTGCACTATAAACAAAAATAGAGCGACAATTTAAAATATATATATATATATATATATATATATATATATATATATATATATATATATATATTTTTTTTTTTTCATTTTTCCTATAATAAATATTCCCCAAAAATATATAAAACATTTTTTTCCTCAGTTTAGGCCGATATGTATTCTTCTACCAAATTTTGGTAAAAAAAAAAAATCGCAATAAGCGTTTATTGATTGGTTTGCGCAAAAGTTATAGCGTTTACAAAATAGGAGATTGTTTTATGGCATTTTTATTAATATTTTTTTTTACTAGTAATGGCGGCGATCAGTGATTTTTTTCGTGACTGCGACATTATGCCGGACACATTTTGGGGCCATTGTCATTTTCACAGCGAAAAGTGCTATAAAATTGCACTGATTACTGAGAAAATTACACTGGCAGTAAAGGGGTTAGCAACTAGGGGGCGCTAAAGGGGTTAAGTGTGTCCTATTGTGTGTTTCTTACTGTAGGGGGCGTGGCTGGACGTGTGACGCCACTGATCGTCGTTCCCTATGACAGGGAACAGACAATCAGTGACACTGCCACAGAGAAGAACGTGGAAGGTGTGTTTACACTCACCTCTCTCCGTTCTTCAGCTCTTGTAACCCCATTGCGGGACACCGGTGGTGATCGGGTCCGCGGGTCCCGTGGGTGCGGTCACGGAGCTCAGGACTAGGTCACGAGCGCGACCCACGGCCGTGCCCTTCTGCCGACGTATATCGGCATGAAGGGGTCCTTAAGTGGTTAAACCGAACATTGGAATGGGGAAGAAAGAGGTTTAAGGGGGTTGTAAAGCCTTGTGTTTTGTTATCTTAATGCATCCTATGCCTTAAGGTGAAAAAACACCTTGCACTGTCCGGCCCCCCCGGAGTCCCCCGGTTTACTTACCCGAGCTCCGAACTTCCGTGGGCGCGATCCCGCATCGCTCTCTCCACGGCTTCTCGGCTAGTCATCGGATAGATTTATAGCAGCGCAGCCATTGGCTCCTGCTGCTGTCAATCAAATCCAATGACGTGGCCGCTGGGGGGCGGGGCCGAGTCATACACTTGCGGCTATGTTTGCCGAGTGTATGACGCGGGAGCGTGCCCGCAAGGTAACCTCCCGTGAAAGAGCTTTTTAGAAGGGGTTATCTATTGTGCGGAGGAGCCGAGAGAGCCACCGTGGAACCCCAGAAGACGACGATCGGGGCCACTCTGTGCAAAACGAACTGCTCAGTGGAGGTACGTATGACATATTTTTTTTTTTTTTTTTAAACGTGAACCTTGAGCCGGTTCACACTGGGGCGACTTGCGATCCGACTTCATGTCGCCTCAAGTCGTCCCAAGTCGCGCTGTAGAGAAAAACAATGGAAGTGAATGGGAGCGACTCGAGTCGCTCCGACTTCAGAAAAGGTTCCTGTACTACTTCAATCCGACTTGTAGGCGATTTGTACCCATTGATTTCAATGGAAGTCGCCTCCAAGTCGGATCACTGTCTTAACTGAAGCGACTTTCCAGGAAGATAACATACATTTCTCAGGCAAACCTCTCCCTCACTCCATTAGAGCTGATTGTTGTTTTATTGGCCACTGGAAAGTCTCCTGTCCTGGAGACGACTTCAAGTTGTGTTGTAAATCGCCCCAGATCGCCCTGTGGTTCATGTTCAAGTCGTGTCGGAGTCGCCTTTGAAAGTCGCGCTGGAAGTCGTGTCGCCCTAGTAGTGTGAACCGACTCTAGTATCACTTTTAAGTGACTTTGACCGTGGCATGGTTGTAGGTGCCAGAAGGGCTGGTCTGAGTATTTCAAAAACTGCTGATCTACTGGGATTTTCATGCACAACCATCTCTCGGGTTTAAAGAGAATGGTCAGAAAAGAGAAAATATCCAGTGAGCGGAAGTTGTGTGGAGGAAAATGCCTTGTTGATGTCAGAGGTCAGAGGAGAATGGGCAGACTCACTACAACAAAGATATGCAGAATACCATCTTTGAACACACAAGACATCGAACATCGAAGGGGGCACTCTTTACGTCTAGAGGAAAAGAGATTTCACCTCCAAATACGGAAAGGTTTTTTCACAGTAAGAGCTGTGAAAATGTGGAACAGACTCCCTCCAGAGGTGGTTCTGGCCAGCTCAGTAGATTGCTTTAAGAAAGGCCTGGATTCTTTCCTAAATGTACATAATATAACTGAGTACTAAGATTTGTAGGTAAAGTTGATCCAGGGTAAATCCGATTGCCTCTCGGGGGATCGGGATGGAATTTTTTCCCCTGCTGTAGCAAATTGGATCATGCTCTGCTGGGGTTTTTTGCCTTCCTCTGGATCAACTGTGGGTATGGAGTTGGGTGTATAGGATTGTACTGTGTTTTTTATTTTGTTTTTTTATTTTTTGTGGTTGAACTGGATGGACTTGTGTCTTTTTTCAACCTGACTAACTACAGTATGTAACTATGTAACTTTGAAGCAGATCGGCTACAGCAGCAGAAGACCACACCGGGTGCCACTCCTGTCAGGTAAGAACAGGAAAAGGATTCTACAATTTGCACAGGATCACCAAAATTGGACCATAGAAGATTGGAAAAATGTTGCCCGGTCTGATGAGTCTCGATTTTAGCTGTGACATTAAGGTGGAGGGTCAGAATTTGGTGTAAACATCATGAAAGCATGGATCCATCCTGCCTTGTATCACCGGTTCAGGCTGGTGGTGGTGTAATGGTGTGGGAGATATTTCTTGGCACACTTTGGGCCCCTTAGTACCAACTGAGCATCATTTAACCTCCTGAGGTCCGCGCTATAGCCGAATGACGGCTACAGCGCGGACCAGAAAATCCAAGTGGACGTCAATTGACGTCCGCCCCTTTGCTCGCTCCCGAGCACGCAGCGGGGAAACTCTGTGCTGGCCGTGTCCCTTGGACACAGCCAAGCACAGATCACCGTGAACGGCCAATCGGAGTGGCCGTTCGGTAGGCGATCTGTGCGGCCAATGAGAGATGATCTCATATGTAAACCTATGAGATCATTTCTCATTGCCAGCTCTCACAGACAGCGGTGCTGTCAGGGAGAGAGGAGACCAATCTGTGTCTCTTGTACATAGGGACACAGATCGGTCACCTCCCCCAGTCACCCCCTTCCCCCCACAGTTAGAACACTAAGCAGTATACACATTTAACCCCTTCCTCACCCCCCTAGTGTTAACCCCTTCAATGCCAGTCACATTTATACAGTAATTAGTGCATATTTATAGCACTGATCGCAGTATAAATGTGAATGGTGCCAAAAATGTGTCAGAAGTGTCCGATGTGTCCGCCATAATGTCGCCGTCCCAATAAAAATCGCAGATCGCCGCCATTACTAGTAAAAAAAAATAAAAAAAAATTCTGTCCCCTATTTTGTAGGCGCTATAATTTTTCGCAAACCAGTCGCTTATTGCGATTTTTTTTTTTTTTTTTTTTACCAAAAATATGTAGAAGAATACGTATCGGCCTAGACTGAAAAAAATGGGATATTTATTATAGCAATAAGTAAAAAATATTGTATTTTTTTTCAAAATTGTCGTGCTTTTTTGTTCATAGCGCAAAAAATAAAAACCGCAGAGGTGATCAAAAACCACCAAAAGAAAGCTCTACTTGTGGGGAAAAAAGGACGTCAATTTTGTTTGGGGGCCACGTTGCACGACCGCGTAATTGTCAGTTAAAGCGACGCAGTGCCGGAAGCTGAAATTTCACCTGGGCAGGACACCACTACCATGGTCACCACTATTGTTGCTGACCATGTCCATCCCTTTATGACTACAGTGTCCCCATCTTCTGATGGCTCCTTCCAGCAGGATAATGCACCATGTCACAAAGATCCAATCATCTCACCACTGGACAATGAGGTCACTGTACTCCAATGGCCTCCGCAGTCACCAGATCTCATCCAATAGAGCAGTGGTTCTCAACCTCAGTCCTCAAGTACCCCTAAGGCTGGGTTCACACTACTACACTACTTTCATCCTACTTTGCTCTGCTACATTGGTCCTACATTTATCCTACATTGGTCCTACATCCATCCTACTTTCATGAACAGGATACTACTTTGGTCCGACTTCAATGATATTCAATGGGCCTGAAGTAGGATCAATGTAGGACCAAAAGTAGTACAGGGAGCATTTTCAAAGTCGGACCGACTTGTGTAGGACGCTACAAGACGCTCTCATAGGGAAACATTGAACACAGAGCAAAGTAGGATGAAAGTAGTGTAGTAGTGTGAACCCAGCCAAACAGGCCATGTTTGCAGGTCTTCCTTTATCTTGCACAGGTGCTTTAAATCAGAGTCAATGGCTTGGTATTTTGGACAGCTATTTAATCTAGGAGAAATTCCCAAAACATGGCCTGTTGGGGGTACCTGAGGACTGAGGTTGAGAACCACTGCAATAGAGAACCTTTGGGATGTGGTGGAACAGGAGAGTCCCATCATGGATGTGCAGCCGACAAATCTGCAGCAACTGCGCAATGCTATCATGTCACTATGGACCAAAATCTGCTGATGGCCCCTCTGGTGATAACTAAAGATCTATATGGAGGAATCGGGACCTCGTTCGTCTGCTGGGGCCCCTCTGGTGATAGCTAAAGATCTATATAGAGGAATCAGGACCTCCTTCCTCCTGCTGGTGACCCCTCTAGTGTAAGGTGACCAGATTTATAATATGAAATCCGGGGACATATTTTTTTTTTACTAGTAATGGCGGCAATCAGTGACTCTTTGCCTGTCGCCGCCGCCGCCCGCCTCTCAAGTCTTATGCCGCGTACACACGATCATTTTTCAGCATGAAAAAAACGTTGTTTTTAAAAAATGTCATTTAAAACGGTCGTGTGTACGCGGCATAACTCTCCGGGCCCCGGCTACTACTCGGTGGGGAGCGGAGGAAGATCACTCCGCCAGGAAAGGCAAGGAGATAAGCAGGCAGGTGACTGGCTGGGACTTGAGCCAAGGCAGAAGAACATACGATCGGAGCTGAATGGGCATGCACCCGAAACTGAAGAATTTTCCCTCCGCTCCGAGGAGCACATGATCATCAGAACGGGGCTCAGATAATGGAGAAAAAAAAAGACCCCCCTAAGCTAGTAGGAGCGGCGGAGCGGGGGGGGGGGGTGTAATTCTGATTTTTTAATTAATTTTGCACTGACTGTCTTTCAAATTGCCCCAGCCCCTGTTCAAATCCAATCTGGGGACAAAACTGGGGACAGTGTCCTCAATCCAGGGACTGTCCCCTGAAACCGGGGATGTCTGGTCACCCTACTCTAGTGATAACTAAAGACATATATAGATAAATCAGGATCTCCTTCATCTGCTGGTGATCCCTCTAGTAATAAGTAAAGATCTAAATTGGAGGAATCAGGACCTCCTTCCTTCTGCTGATGACCCCTCTAGTGATAACTAAAGATCTGCAGAGAGGAATCAGGACCTCCTTCGTCTGCTGGTGACCCCTCCAGTGATAGCTAAAGATCCATATAGAGCAGTGGTTCTCAACCTTTCAAGTGCCATGACCCCTTGATAAAATTTCCCAAGTTGTGGGGACCCCTAACAGTAAAATTATTTTCATAGCGTGGGTTGTCAGCACCCAAAGCAAGACAAGTAATTTGCGCCCTTAACCCACGGCCATTTAGCGCTCCCCGAATCCCTTCAACTTGTACCACATTAAAACCTACATTTTAGGATTTACCACTCTTTCTCTTTGTTCTCCTTTCTTTAACTTTTATCTCTCTCTATCCTAATTCCCCCCCCCCCCCCAATCCCCTATTTTTATTCCTTCTCTTACTCCTTGGGTGGGTGGTTGGGATGAGTGGCAGTGCTGGCGGGGAGTTGGGATGAGTGGCAATGTTGGGGGGAGTTCTGATCAGCCAACTTAGGTGCTCTTGATGAAGGTCATCTGCTGATCTGAGAACTGTAGTGGGGACTTTTAATGGGAACTCCTAATCACAGGTAGTGTCATTCACCATGTCTTTGACTTCACTGTGTCTCTGACTTTGTGGTGTCTCGTAGCAGTGACACCTCTACAGAAATCAAGAGATAGGGTCTCCTCCAGCCCCTCCCACTTCAGATTCCTCACAAGTCAGCTGACCTCTAGTCTCTGCCCCCCAGCCATGCTGTGAACTGAATGGGTGGCTGCGAAGAGGCTGAGTGGGTGGGCACGGGCTTCAGGGACAGCCCTGCTTTGTGACCGCAAAAATGCTGGGAGAGGGGTGCGGGCTTCAGGAACATTCAAGGATTTGGTGACCCCTGGAAAATCATCATTTGACCCCCAAGGGGGTCCCGACCCCCAGGTTGAGAACCACTGATATAGAGGAATCAGGACCTACTTCCTTCTGCTGGTGAGCCCTCCAGTGATAGCTAAAGATCCATATAGAGGAATCAAGACCTCCTTCGTCTGCTGGTGACCCCTCCAGTGATAGCTAAAGATCCATATAGAGGAATCAGGACCTCCTTCCTTCTGCTGGTGACCCCTCCAGTGATAGCTAAAGATCCATATAGAGGAATCAGGACCTCCTTCCTCTGCTGGTGACCCCTCCAGTGATAGCTAAAGATCAATATAGAGGAATCAAGACATCCTTCGTCTGCTGGTGACACCTCCAGTGATAGCTAAAGATCCATATAGAGGAATCAAGACCTCCTTCCTTCTGCTGATGATCCCTCCAGTGATAGCTAAAGATCCATATAGAGGAATCAGGACCTCCTTCGTCTGCTGGTGACCCCTCCAGTGATAGATAAAGATCCATATATAGAGGAATCAAGACCTCCTTCCTTCTGCTGATGATCCCTCCAGTGATAGCTAAAGATCCATATAGAGGAATCAGGACCTCCTTCCTTCTGCTGGTGATCCCTCCGGTGATAACTAAAGATCTATATAGAGGAATCAGGACCTCCTTTCTTTTTTATGACCCCTCTAGTGATATAAAGATCTATATAGAGGAATCAGGACATCCTTCCTCCTTCTGGTGACCCCTCTAGTGATAACTAAAGATCTATATAGAGGAATCAGGACCTCCTTCCTTCTGATGACCCCTCTATTGATGTTCCTCAGAATTCCTTTTCTGTAGGTACCGTATTTATCGGCGTATATCGCGCACTATTTTCCCCTTAAAATAAGGCGAAAATCGTGGGTGAGCTATATACGCCAATAGCCGCTTCCCGTGCTCAGTTTGAAATCCTGCGCCGACATATACCGAGTGCAGTACACTCGGGTACATTCGGCCAGGCTCGGCTTCGCTCGTGCTCACGCATAAACGTCACAGAGCGTGAGCGACGCCGAGCCTTGCCGAATGTACCCGAGTGTACTGCACTCGGTATATGTCGGCGGAGGCGTTCGAACTGAGCGCGGGGACTCGACTTGAGGCACGCGCTGGAGAAGCCGGGAGGACACCATCGAGGCCGCAGACGGACGCCGGACCGGACGATGGACGCTGGGAAGACACCTAAACTGTAAGTAATGAAATCATATAACATTTTTTTTTTACAGGAATTTCGGGGGCAACTTTAGGGGTGCGCGGTATACGCGGGAGCGCGTTATACCGCGATAAATACGGTACATTATTTTGTATTTAGAAACTGAGATGCAGTTTCCTCTTCTCTGACCAATCTTCGAACAATATCATATAATACTCCACGTTACAAACCCCTCCAGGAATATCAACACCATTGCACACCTTTGTGTCGTCTGCAAAAATCAGACAATGTGTCAACACCAACCTATCGCATTAAAGGAAACACAACCCATAATCGCAGACGTTACAGCGGAAATCTGCCGGCTTGCATGTAACGTGGTTATGTTTTGATTTCTCTTGTACCTTCCCAGTCGCCGTAGAGGAACTCCCAGTCCTTCCCTCCCCCCACTTTAACTAGCTGTCTCCAAACCAAGCAAAAAAAAAAAGGGAAAAGGGTGGAGGGGGGAGGGGAGCCATAGAGCCCTGTGCAGTAACAATGTAGCTTTTCTGTCTCTCCCAGGAACTCCTGCCAGTCTCTGATGTGCTGTACACAACATGTGATCATTCAGACTAAATATTGCATGATCCTCCCCTGTGATCACTGGCTTGCTGTGATCTGGAGACTTTGGCAGCTCCATGCAGGCAGGCATATTGCACAATAGAAGCTGCAAGGAGTTGCTGTTCCCAGTGCCTAGGTGTCAGGGCTGGGTGCAGCCAGTGGCCCCGGAGTCCTGGTCCTGAAGCGTGCATTGTGGGGCTGGAGGGGCAGGAGGGTGACTCTGCATTGTGGGAGTGCAGCACTGTGCATGTGAACCAGGGAGGGAGGGAGGGTGTGAGTTGTGATCTTTAGGAGAACTTTTTTTTTTCTCATCTGATCTCAAAGTTCAGCCCAGTTGACCTCCCAACGCTGAACTTCTCTACAACCCCAGTCTTGCCCTTGCAGGGACATGCGAGAGTCCCTCCTGCATTCTGTGTGCTGTCCCTGGATCACCTCTGTGCCTGGGTGCTGCCTGGGTCCTTGAAGTAGGAGGCATCAACGAGCGTCCAGCCCAGAGACGAATAAGCCCCTGGTGCTGCTGCTGCTGCGTTAGTCGCAGAGAAGATCACACACTGCAGGTTAGTAGTTGCAGCATGTTTTTATATATTTTTTTTATATTTACATAAACCATAATAACTAGTTGGCAGCCAACTTCCTGTGCTCTAAGCTGTGTCTGGTTGCTATGGGATACCGTGATTTGCACGTCAATCTTGCTGTTGTTGCGTAACCTGCGTGTTGCGTTGCTGGCGGGCGTACCTTTATGAAGAATTGTAAACAAAGCCATATGACTGCATGTAAACGCTGCATATAGGGTTGCCACCTGTCCAGGATTCACCCTGACAGTTTGGGTTTTTAAATCATGTGTCCGGGTTTCAGTCCTCCTTAAAGCGGATGTCCGCTGAAAAAAAAAAAAATTAAAAGCCAGCAGCTACAAATACTGCAGCTGTTGACGTTTAATATTAGGACACTTACCTGTCCTGGAGTCCAGCGCCGTCCGCAGCAGAGGACGAGCGATCGCTCATCAATCTGCTGCCCCCCCCGCCATCCTCGGTGAGGGAACCAGGAAGTGAAGCGCTCCGGCTTCACTGCCCGGTTCCCTACGGCGCATGCGCGAGTCGCGCTACGCCTGCCGATTGGCTCCCGCTGTGTACTGGGAGCCGAGTGTTCCCAGAACACAACTAGGGGGGACGGGAGGTGACATCATGCCCGCAGTATGCCCGAGACTGTGTGGCCGGAAGTGGGTGCAAATACCTGTCTTTAGACAGGTATCTGCACCCCCCTCCCCCTGAAAGGTGTCAAATGTGACACCGGAGGGGGGGAGGGTTCCGATCAGCGGGAGTTCCACTTTAGGGTGGAGCTCCGCTTTAAACCCGGACACAATATTTAGACAGGAACATGGCCTGACAGGAGGGTGAGGGGGCACTATGCACACCACATTACTGTTTTTTTTGGAGCCCACAAAGGTGTCCCAGGTTTATTATAATCCTCTAGCTACTAGTGTACTAGTGTCACCCCCCCCAAAAAAAAAAAAATTAAAGTGTTCGGGTTTGGCTTGAAGAAAAAGTGGCAACCCTAGCTGTATATAGGGCAGCGCAGAAAGCAACACTAAGCACCCGTTCACACCGGTGCGACTTGTCATGCCATTTGACAGTTCCAGGACAGTTGACAAGTCGCATCCTATTCAGCAATGCAACTATTCTAATCAGTGTGACACTGAGGCTGGGTTCACACTGGTGCGAACACAGACATTGCGTATGATTCGCACCACATTGCTGTCATGACGTGACATGCGCTGTCTGTGCGATGCGAAATTCAGCCATACAAACTGTATGGCTGAAATCGCATTCGCACCTAAATGGTGCAGGACCCTTTTTTTTGTCTGCACCGAAATTGGATCACACAAATGCGATTCGATTCCTGTACCTTTTGACAGTTCACACTGCGATCTGTGAACGGATTTGGGGGTGTCGTTAAAGAATATCTAAAGGTTTGTTTTAAAATAAAAAACAAACACGTCATACTTTCCTCCTTTTTGCAGTTGGTTTTGCACAGAGTGGCCCGATCCTCCTCTTCTGGGGTCCCTCAGCACTAATGATGAGCTCCAGCGTGTTCGCATAGTACACGTGCAGAGCCCACCAGGAAGTCTGCACGGCGCTGCGCTAATCACAGCCAGGGAAACATTTCCCGATCTCTGCAGCCGCGCATCGGACAATGTCTCCCTGGCTGTGATTAGCGCAGCGCCGTACAGACTTCCTGGCGGGCTCTGCACGTGTACTATGCGAACACGCTGGAGCTCATCCTTACTCAGCAGTACTCCTGGCTGCTCCTCTTCTCGAATGCCCCGTTGGAGAGCTGCTCTCCCTGGGGGCACTCGTGCGAGTGTCCAACTTCCTGTGCTCTAAGCTGTGTCTGGTTGCTATGGGATACCGTAATTTGCACGTCAATCTTGCTGTTGCGTAACCCACGTGTTGCGTTGCTGGTGGGCGTACCTTTATGAGGAATTGTAAACAAAGCCACTCATTCCATATGACTGCATGTAAACGCCGTATATAGGGCAGTACAGAAAGCGACACTAAGCACCCGTTCACACCGGTGTGACTTGTCATGCCATTTGACAGTTCCAAGACAGTTGACAAGTCGCATCCTATTGTCAGCAATACAACTATTCTAATCGATGCGACACTGAGGCTGGGTTCACACTGGTGCATTCGCACCAAAATGGTCCCGGACCCCTTTTTTTTTTTTTTGGTCTGCATTGAAATCGAATCACACATGCGAGCCGATTTCTGTACCATTTGACAGTTCGCACTGCGATCTGCGAACCGATTTGGGGGTGTCGTAAACGATATCCAAAGGTTTGTTTTAAAATAAAAAACTAAAAAACAAATATGTCATACTTACCACTAAGAATGAGCTCCGGCGTGTTCCTTAACCACTTCATTACTGGTCACTTAAACCCCCTTCGTACCCAGACCAATTTTCAGCTTTCAGCGCTGATGCATTTTGAATGACGATTGCGCGGTCATACAACACTGTACCCAAATTATATTTTTATAATTTTTTCCCCACAAATAGAGCTTCCTTTTGGTGGTATTTGATCACCTCTGCGATTTTTATTTATTTTTTTATTTTTTTTTATTTTTTTTTGCGCTATAAACATAAAAAAACTGAAAATTTTGAAAGAAAACACAATATTTTTTACTTTTTGTTATAATAATAATAATATCCCATTAAAAAAAAAAAAAAAAAATTCCCTCTGTTTAGGCTGATACGTATTCTTCTACGTATTTTTGTTAAAAAAAAATCGCAATAAGCGTATATTGATTGGTTTGCGCAAAAGTTATAGCGCCTACAAAATAGGGGATAGATTTATGATTTTTTTTTTTTTTTTTTTTTACTAGTAATGGCGGCGATTTGCAATTTTTTTTTTTGTCAGGCCTGCGATATTGCGGTGGACGTATCGAACACTTTTGACACAATTTTAGGACCATTCACATTTATACAGCGATCAGTGCTATAAAAATGCACTAATTAATGTATAAATGTGACTGGCAGTGAAGGGGTTAACACTAGGGGGTGAGGAAGGGGTTAAATGTATTCCCTGGGTGTGTTCTAACTGTGTGGGGGGAGGGGACTGACTGGGGGAGGTCTCCTCTCTCCCTGACAGCACGTGGAGCTCTGTGTTTACACACAGAGCTCCACGTGCTGCTGTGTCACCGACGATCGCGGGTGTCTGGCGGACATCACGCCCGCCAAGGCACTCGCATCGGCGATGCGCCGGGCACGTTGTTTCCCCACGGCGCGCACGGGGAACAACAACAACAGGACGTCCAGGGACGTCCACCCGACACTTGAGAGCCGCGCTGTGGACGTCTTTCGTCCATAGCGCGGATCCCATGTGGTTAATAATTTCCTCTCTATAAATAAGGCAGCATGGAGAGCAAGAACCACCGTTACCGGTGACAACCAAATATGCTGCTTTTTATAGTAACGCTGGAAGATGATTGGTTGCTATGGGATACTGCGCTCTGCAAAGTACCGTAGTAAGACTAATGCCACGTACACACGATCCAAAAATCGGACGACAGTTCGGTTTACTAGTCGCAAGTAGAAATTGAATAGGTTGCTAAAGTCACGAAAATTCTCGCACGACAGATAAAAAAATCGGAAGTGATGTCATGTGTAGTAATGTATTTGTATTGTATTTTCAGGCGACAACTGTACTGACCAAACGAAAATCGTACGATCTGGTATCGTACGAGGAAAATTTTCGTGCATGTCCGATAAAATAATATCGGATGAACTGTCGTGATCGGCTTACGGAAGCCCTGTACTAACGATCCGATTATCGGATGATTCTTCCTCGGACGACATTTTTCGTACAATATTCGGATCGTGTGTACGTGGCATAAGGCTCCATTCACATTTTTGCATGCACGTTTACGTACGCACCTTGAGCAGCCAATACATTTTCATTGGCTGCCCTCCCCGTGAGAAACACCCGGAAAGAGTTCCCCCACCCTTTTATGAAATCGCAGTGCACTGAATCGCATGCTGCTGCGCCACAATGCAGTTTAGTGCCTGCAAAATCATGCCATGGTTGGCGATGCTTGGGGGTCCCAGTAAGATTTAATGGAACTCCCACACATCTGGTAGAGTGCAGTGCATTTCTCTGCGGTTTGGGATCGCAGCAATTTCCCCACCTGCCGAGATGTGAGGCCGGGTTCACACACAGTATCTCACAAAAATGAGTACACCCCTCGCATTTCTGTAAATATTTTATTCTATCTATTCATGTGACAACGCTGAAGAAATGACACTTTGCTACAATGTAAAGTAGTGAGTGTACAGCTTGTATAACAGTGTAATTTTTATTTTTTAATGTATAAACCACTGGCAACAAAAGTGAGTACACTCCTAAGTGAAAATGTCCAAACTGGGCCCAATTAGCAATTTTCCCTCCCCGGTGTCATGTGACTCGTTAATGTTACAAGGTCTCAGGTGTGAATGGGGAGCAGGTGTGTTAAATTTGGTGTTATCGCTCTCACTCTCTCATACTGGTCCCTGGAAGTTCAACATGGCACCTCCATGGCAAAGAACTCTCTGAGGATCTGAAAAAAAGATTTGATGCTCTACATAAAGATGGCCTAGGTTATAAGAAGATTGCAAAGACCCTAAAACTGAGCTGTAGCACAGTGGCCAAGACCATACAGCAGTTTGACAGGTTACACTCAGAACAGGCCTCATCATGGTCGACCAAAGAAGTTGAGTGCACGTGCTCAGCGTCATATCCAAATGTTGTCTTTGGGAAATAGACGTTTGAGTGCCTCCAGCATTGCTGCAGAGGTTGAAGGGTCAGCCTGTCAGTGCTTAGACCACACGCCGCACACTGCATCAAATTGGTCTGCATGGCTGTTATCGAAGAAGGAAGCCTCTTCCAAAGATGATGCACAAGAAAGCCTGAAAAACTGTTTGCTGAAGACAGGCAGACTAAGGACATGTATTACTGGAACCATGTCCTGTGGTTTGATGAGACCAAGATAAACTTATTTGGTTCAGATGGTGTCAGGCGTGTGTGGCGGCAACCATGGGAGGAGTACAAAGATAAGTGTGTCTTGCCTACAGTCAAGCATGGCGTTGGGAGTGTCATGGTCTGGGGCTGCATGAGTGCTGCCGACACTGGGGAGCTACAGTTCATTGAGGGAGCCATGAATGGCAACATATACTGTGACATACTGAAGCAGAGCATGATCCCCTGCCTTCTGAGACTGGGCCGCAGGGCAGTATTCCAACATAATGACCCCAAACACACCTCCAAGACGACCACTGCCTTGCTAAAGAATCTGAGGGTAAAGGTGATGGACTGGCCAAGAATGTGTAGCACCCTGCTCCTGATGACCAGGGGCTATGTTAAATTTAGTGTATGTCTGAGCTGGTAGTTGGCTCAGACTTTGGTATGATTATGGCCAAAACAGCCTCTGTTTCGGCTATAGCTGTGTTTGAAGGACTTCCCTTTGTTGGCTGTAGGTGGCGTTACCACCCCAGGCCAATGTTGGAATACAAGCAGGCCAGAGTGTATTGGGTGCTTTTCCCTGGGAACAGCCCAGTGGGAGTGGTCTCCCCGCTAGGAATGCCGGGGAAGGGTACTTAAGGGGGCAGACGCCATTTTTAGGGGCTTTTTGCCTCGTGGCCCTCCGGGCTCGGGGTATGTGATTTTTGATTTCAGCCGCGAGGCCACGTTGGCCCGAGGCTGCATCCCTGCCACGTAGGCCCAGTTGTCCTGATGGGGGCCTATACTTTGGAGGTGGTCCTGCGCTGTCCGACCTAAGGGAGGAAGCCACTCAATGGAGGAAACCAGGGGAGGACCTGTCCTGGAGAGGACCGAGCGGAAGGCTGGTATCTCCGGGAAGGCCTGGTGACTTTATTGGAGGATGCACAATAGCCTATGTTACCTTACAGTGTGTCGGGTCGGTTTAAAGGCTCTAAACTGTAAGGCTGGATGTCCGAATACTAAATCCTGTGGCAGAGGATTATTGAACAGTTCATCTTTATCAAACTAAAGTCTGTGGCAGAGACTGTTATTCTTTCTTTCTTTTGTCCGTGCATCATCCCGGCTGCTAGGCCAGTGAGAGGGGCCTATGAGCAGTACCCACTCGGGGGGAAAAGTGGTGAGTGTGACTCTTTTTGAAGTTTAAAAGTTCCTCAGTGATCTGCATCGAGTGCCTGAACCTTCCCCTGACCCTCCATCCCTGTACAAGTTTATGGGAAATAAAGCTTAAAGCGGAGGTTCACCCGTACAATATACTTTTTCCCCTTAGATGGATGCTCGTTTTGTCTAGGGGAATCGGCTAGTTGTTTTAAAATATGAGCCGTACTTACGGTTTACGAGATGCATCCTCTCCGTCGCTTCCGGGTATGGGCTGCGGGACTATTTTGATTGACAGTCTTCCGAGAGGCTTCCGACGGTCGCATCCATCGCGTCACGATTTTCCGAAAGAAGCCGAACGTCGGTGCGCAGGCGCAGTATAGAGCCGCACCGACGTTCGGCTTCTTTCGGCTACTAGTGACGCGATGGATGCGACCGTCGGAAGCCTCTCGGAAGACTGTCAATCAAGAAGGAACGCCCGCTCCCGAAGACCTATACCCGGAAGCGACGGAGAAGATGCATCTCGAAAACGGTAAGTACGGCTCATATTTTAAAACGACTAGCTGATTCCCCTAGACAAAACGAGCATCCATCTAAGGGGATTGTTTAAAAAAATAGCTTAATGGGTGAACTCCCGCTTTAACCAGAAAGAATTTACAACTTGTGTGGACATTAAGGTTTCTATAGACTCTCATCCCCTAGACAATGAATAGTGAGGTAATGTGCAGGCCCAAATTTAAACCAGCAGCTCCTGCGGGGGTAGTGCTACACATGTCTCCAGACCTAAACCCTATTGAGCATCCTCAAACGGAAGGTTGAGGAGCGCAAGGTCTCTAACATCCACCAGCTCCGTGATGTCATCATGGAGGAGTGGAAGAGGACTCCAGTGGCAGCCTGTGAAGCTCTGATGAACTCCATGCCCAAGAGGGTTAAGGCAGTGCTGGAAAATAAAGGTCAATAAAGGTAAATTTGGACATTTTCACTTAGAGGTGTACTCACTTTTGTTGCCAGAGGTTTAGACATTAATGGCTGTGTTATTTTGAGTTGACCTTGCTTTGTGCACTGGTGCGCAGTCATGTCGGAACAGGAAGGGGCCACCCCCAAACTGTTCCCACAAAGTTGAGAGCATGAAATTGTCCAAAATATCATGGTACGCTGACGCCTTAAGAGTTCCCTTTACTGGATCTAAGGGGCCAAGCCCAACCCCTGAAAAATAATCCCCACCAAATGATTTGGACCAGTGCAAAAAGCACGGTCGAGCGAGTTTGGGGTGGAGTAACTTGATTGGCCTGACCCCAACCCGATAGAACACCTTTGGGATGAATTAGAGCGGAGACTGTGAGCCAGGCCTTCTCGACCACCATCAGTGCCTGACCTCACAAATGCACTTCTGGAAGAATGGTCAAACATTCCCATAGATACGCTCCTAAACCTTGTGGACAACCTTCCCAGAAGAGCTGAAGCTGTTATCGCTGCAAAGAGTGGGCCAACTCAATATTGAACCCTACGGACTAAGACTGGGATGCCATTAAAGTTTTTGTGGATATAAAGGCAGGTGTCCCAATACTTGACTGCTGAGAAGCATAGGCTTGTTTATAACCAACAAATAAACCAATACTTTGCCCCCCCAAAAAGACAAGGAAACTGATTAGGTTGGAAATAAAGCAAGGCCACAGCTTTATTGAACTTTTCAAAAGTACAACTTTCCAAATGTACCAAACAACAATGCCAGTCACTGTATACCATGAGAACCCATAAAACATAAACTCACATAGCCTAAGAGGCCTGTCCTTGCCATCAGTGCCAGACAGGGCATTAGACTGACCCTAGAATTTAATTTGAGGGCATAGCCCATAAAGCAACATCAATTGCTGGCAAGGTCAAAACCGCCACACGCAAGTCAGTGGTACACTGATGAGTGCCCCACCTCAGCCAGCACTTGTTCGGCACCAGATTGTAGGCCGAGATTAACATATTTAGGCCGATCATTTAAATGAACCCCATCAGGGCACGATAAATACTGTTGTCTCCCTCAGGACCCCAGTGGCGGACAACAACGCCACCAATCCAGTGGATAAATGTGAAAACCTAGGCATTCACCTTGCATTTGAAACAAGAACAAAGTATGTGACGGGCCAAAACCAGAAAAGGTGGGACGGGCTGCTCCAATGAGAAAAGAGTATGTGGGGAAAAAATCATTAGGAGGCAAGACCAACTGGCAAAAGGAAAAGGCAGAAGACCCTAAAAATATTGGAATTTGTTGAGGTTGGAAGAATCAGCGGGAGATGAAAAAAGATTCTGTGATCAGCACATCCACTGAGTTACCACCAACTGAGCGTTTGTCCTCGGAGAGAAGTACACTAATCCTAAAGGTGCCAAAGAATGTCCAAGAAAAGGCAACTCGAAACGAGAGAGCCCTAAATGTGAAAACAGAGGGAAAAATGGAGACAATGTCGGTTATGCCTCATACACACGGCCAGTGTGTATGGGAAACACTGCGGTGGAACATACACACGGCCGGGTTTCCTGGCCAAAGCTCTCATGGCAGTTGTGTAGGGGGAAAAGGCTGCCGAGCCGGCTCTCGGCTTTCCCCTCGGGTTTCCCGGTGGTAAAAAGTCAGCCGGGAAACCCAGTACGTGTGTACGGGGCATTAGGTTGTGCACAGAAAACTGGTGCTGATAATCAGGGAAGCAAGTCAGATGTTTCTAGACCTTCAGGACCCTCTGAATAAGAAAACTTTGGAGATGTCCTCCCAGCTGTACCAAACAATACAGCAGGGGGAGCGGTACCCACCATCGAACATGCCACAACTATATCCTGCAGGTGGCAGAGGTAGGAGAAAAGAGCCCAACTGAAGTCAGAAACGAGACTACACAAAAAGAGAAGGACAAGGAAGACCCACAGCAGTTGAAGCCAAAAAGCAGAAGCGGGTGAACTGTGAACAAGAGGACCAATCAATAATGGAATTGGCTACAGCTAAACCAAACAGTCAAATGAAGACATTCAAGCACCAGGAAAAACGCAACAGGGGGAACAAAGGGTGGAGAGCGTGCAGAGGGGCAGATAACCACTTGTATCACACTCCTCAGTCAAAAAAAAAACACTTGCCTATGTTGCAATTTTTACACCGATTATTCCACTGTCATCACATGAGGCAAGAGCTCTAACAGCAAAATAGAGTTGGGCCCATAAGGCCATCCAAGGTTCAGCAGATCAATCACCCTGGAAGAAATTGCCAAAGCTACCGGAGCTGAATGCAGCCCTGTAAAATCAGCTGTGAGTTTGGCAATTTCTCCATTTATCAAAGAATGACCATTAAAGGGGTACAAGAAGGACAACTGCGTAAAGGGAGAGCAGCCAATTTAATACACATGCTATGGAGATGCCCTAAACTCCATCGCTTTTGGTCTGGGGTGGTAACTATGATAAATAATGTATATGAGAGCGGGATGCTTATTAAGCCTGGGGGGTCTTCTGGGCAAACTTTTTTTCGGTTTTCATCGGACAAAAGTTCGCTCTTCAAACGGACAAACTTTCCGGCAACAAAAGTCCTATGGTGCAAAGTCCTGCCGTGTGTACAGAAATCCATCGGACTTAAAGCGGAGTTCCACCTAAAAATGGAACTTCCGCTTAATCCACTCCTTGCCCCCTTACATGCCACATTTGGCATGTCATTTTTTTGGGGGGGGGGGAGTGGGGGCTTCAGGAGGAGTGGGACTTCCTGTCCCACTTCCTCCTTCCGCCGAGGGGCTGGTAAGGCGAATAGCTTAATCGCCTTATTGCAGCCCCTCCCTGTAGGCGAGCGCCTGTCCAATCGGATGGCGCCGCTCGCGCATGCGCAGTGCCGCTCGCGCATGCGCAGTGGGTGCCCGGCCGTGAAGCCGAAAGCTGTCACTGCCGGGTGCCCACACTAGGAATGAAGACGCCGCCTGGGGGGGCGAGGAGCGGAGCCCCGGCCGGCGCGTCGCTGGAACCGTGGAGCAGGTAAGTCTCTTTTTATTAAAAGCCAGCAGCTACACTTTTTGTAGCTGCTGACTTTTAATAAACTTAAAAACAGGCTGGAACACCCCTTTAAAGCGGAGTTCCTGCCGAGCTCGCGCGCAGAAGTGAACGCATACGTGAGTAGCGCCCGCATATGAAATCGGTGTTCAAACCACACATGTGAGGTTTCGCCGTGATTGGTAGAGTAAGAGCAAAAATTCCAGACCTCTTCTGTAACTTAAAACATGCAACCTATAGAATTTTTTAAACGTCGCCTATGGAAATTTTAAAGGGTAAAAGTTTGTCGCCATTCCACGAGCGGACGCAATTTTGAAGTGTGACATGTTGGGTATCAATTTACTTGGCGTTAACTTATCTTTCACAATATAAAAAAAATTGGGCTAACTTTACTATTGTCTTATTTTTTAATTAAAAAAAGTGTATTTTTTTCTCAAAAAAAGTGCGCTTGTAAGACCGCTGCGCAAATACGGTGTGACAGAAAGTATTGCAACGACCGCCATTTTATTCTCTAGGGTGTTAGAATAAAAAATATGTAATGTTTGGGGGTTCTAATTAGAGGGAAGGAGATGGCAGTGAAAACAGACAGGGGAAGCTCCATTAATGACGCCAGATCACAGAAGGAAGCATAGGCCTGCACAAGGCAGCAAAGCCGCGGCCTCAATTACCGTCCGCGGCTTTCAATTAAGCTATGATTAAGCACTCATTTATAGTGCGAAACACGTCAGCTGTTTTACTCCCGTGTTGTGTGCTGTGACTTGTAGTGCATTTTTCCTTTTTTAAATAAAGACAACATCAAGGTTTTTTGGAGTGCGGCTGTCCATATTTTCTTTTTCCATTTGTTGCTCAATTACCAGCCGGCGTGGCCCAACATGATCGCGTGGCGGGGGAGGTGGGGGCGAACGGAGACACAGGATACCCCAGCTGTGCCACCACAAGCGCCAGGTCGCTAATTCTAGTCGCAATTGCGACCTGGCGCCCAGGGTTGGACGAACCCTGTACCCAACAATCCTGCATTAATGCAGTGCATGTTGTTTCAGCTTGCAGAATATACAGCTTCATGCTACACAACTAAGCTCCATTTCATGCTGAATAAAATAAATGGTTAATATATGTTAAATATTAAACTATCTTAGATTTTTACTTCAAAAGCATTTTACTAAAATAAATTTGATAAAACAAAAACAAAAAAAATGTTTTTTTTTTTTTTTTTAAATCATTGATTTTTATTCACCCTTTGTACATCTGTGCGACTGAAGGGAAGGCCGGAGTTCAATTTGCTTTAAAGCCGCACAGGAGGATTTGGTTGCTTTTAAAAAAAAGGTTTTGCAGCTTGTGGTCATCATAACTGCATCCACCTTCTTTCTTGGTTGGCCTCCCCCTCAAATTTCCCTGCATAGAGTATGTTGGCTCATGTGTTAATGAATGGACAAAGATTTCCGTGTATGAGCGCTTTAGAGGGTTTAGTAGTAAATGAGTGACACAGAAAGCAGCAGTGTATGCGCTAAATGCAGCCATTGGGCTTTGGGCTAACAAGTGCGTGTGTGTAGGAAAATAAGCCTTGAATGACTGGCTAGAGACGGGTTTGGAATGCTGGGTATTACTGGCATTTCATCAATGGCTCTTTTAATTCCTGTTTGGTTTGTCTCAGCAGAGATGGATTCGATCAGCCTGGCAGTCCTGAAGATCGCCACGGATCGGGAGCAGAAGGGGGAAATAGACATCATCGGAGACCAGCTAAGGTGGGAGCTGACAAAATCGATTGACTTGTTTGTGTTTTTTATTTTTATTTTATGCCCAGTTACATTTTGAAGTCCATTGTAGTAAAGAAAAGCCCATGTCTGATAAAAGGCAAAGTACGTTTTTTCCTTTTTAGTTGCAGTCGTCTCTTGCTTTGATAAATACACCAAATGTGGGCAGCCCTTTAAAATGAGCCTACCATGTTTCCCTGAAAATAATCCCGGGTCTTATATTAATTTTGGCAACAAAAGACACAGTAGGGCTTATTTTTGGGGTAGGTCCTAACATGTAATGTGCTGTTTTCTCTTCCCCTCTTCTTCCCTGCCTGACATGAATCCCCAGTGTGAACTGAGTTAAAAAGCTTGTAAAATCCTATAATCCACTCTATTATAGTAGTATATAATGTACAATGTGTGCTTCTGTAATATAATTGTGCCAAATACCTTTTTTATAGCACCGCTCTGCGCTTCTATGACCCACCGGTGCTCTCTTCCCCGCATTTATATTACAGAAACACACGCATTGTACATTTTAAAACTACTGTAATAGATTGGATTATAAGATTTTACAAGCATTTTAAACTAGGGCTTATTTTCGGGGTAGGGCTTATATTGCAACCCTCCTGGAAAATAACAGTAGGTCTTATTTTTGGGATAGGTCTTATTTTCGGGGAAACACGGTGGCTGTTTCCAGTGAAAGGTATTGCTAATACTACGTCATACAAAGACATTTTACACAATTGTGCACTTTCAACCTTGTGGAACCAGTTTAGGGAAGGCTGTTCCAGCATCATAGTGCCAGCTCCATAGAGCCATGGTTTGATGAGTTTGGGGTAGAGGAACTCAAGTATGCATTTCCAACCTTTTGCAACTGTTTTCTGTTCCAGTATGACTGTACCCCTGTGATCAAAGCCAACTCCATGGAGACATGGCTTGATGAGTTAGCTGTGGAGGAACTTGAGTGGCCTGCACAGAGCATCAACCTTAACCAGGCATGTCCAAAGTCCGGCCCGTGGGCCAAATGCGGCCCCCCTGTTGATTTAATATGGCCCCCCTGGGGATTTGGATATATATATTGTTTGTGGCCCCCAGGGCCACAAAAGATATATACCGTAATTATCGGTGCTGCCTTGGAGGGGACAGGAAGGGGGCAGGACGAGCAAGAATCTCCTGTTTACTCAGCAGTGTCTCTATTGGAAGTCCCGTCTCCTGGGATGCCATTGGATGACTGTTCTGTCCATCATAGGAGGCAGGACTTTGTATTAAAGAGGCCAAAGAGTAAACAAGAGATTCTCCTGTTTGTAATCTGTCGGCACTCGTCCCGCCCCCCTTCAAGGCTGCATTTATGGCACATGTGAGGCTGCATTCATGGCACATGTGAGGCTGCATTCATGGCACATGTGAGGCTGCATTCATGGCACATGTGAGGCTGCATTCATGGCACATGTGACTGTGAGGCTGCATTCATGGCACATGTGAGGCTGCATTCATGGCAATGGTAAGCCTGTGCTTGTTATACGCCGATAAATACGGTATATCCAAATAACATGCCCAAGCTCATCCTTGGTCCTGAGCAGCGCTCTGGGATTCATTGGGGCCACAAAAGAGATATATACAGTGTATCCAAATAACACGCCCAAGCTCATCTCTTCACCACACACAGCCACAAAGGCAAGAGAATTCTTGTTGGGCCGTGTATTAGTTGCTCGGACAAAAACACTTAGACCGAATTTAAATCGTTCAAAGAATGTCAGGCAAAATAGTCGGCCCTCAAGCATGTTTACTTCATCAAATCTGGCCCTCTTTGAAAAAAGTTTGGACAGCCCTGACATACCGTGTATATACTCGAGTACAAGCCGACCCAAATATAAGCCGAGGCACCTAATTTTACCACAAAAAAAATGGGAAAACGTATTGACTCGAGTATAAGCCTAGGGTGTCCATCTGCATGCCTCACTGTATCCATCTGCATGCCTCACTTTGCTTTGCTGTGCCCATGCCTCACTGTGTCCATGACTAAACTGACGTTTAACACGGGAGTCTATAGAAGGGGTGCCTGGGTTTGAAAAATCGGTGCTCCTTCGCCGTAGGTCCTCCAGACAACAAACTTTGCACACTTGTAGAGAAGAAATGGGGCTACATGTGTGCCAAGTTCCAGGTCCAGAAGACCTACGACCGGCCAGTATAGGGTCCCCAAAGTCACTGGAGAAATTACCATTTAACATGGCAATCTATGGAAAGGGTGCCTGGCTTTGAAAAATTGGTGCTCCCCGGCCGTAGGTCCCCCAACAACAAACTTTGCACACTTGTAGAGGAAGAGCTACATGTGTGCCAAGTTTGGGGTCCAGGGGACCTACGGCCGGACGGTACCGGGTCCCCAAAATCCGGGAGATCAGTCGCAAAAAGGTGACTCGAGTATAAGCCGAGGGGGGCATGTTCAGCACAAAAAAATGTGCTGAAAAACTTGACTTATACTCGAGTATATACGGTAATTGCAGGAGCAAGGTGATGGGAATTCCTATGCCAATAAGATGAATATCGCTGCCAGGAGAGAAATTGTACAGTAGTTCTAGAAAATAATGTCTGGCTGCAGATCCAAGCGAGTCGTTTTTAGTTAAACTGAACACTTTAACAGTAACCTTTAATTCATGGTCACTCAGGACAGCCGGTGTGATGCAGTTTGGCCCTGGAAATCTGCTGAAAAGCAATGCGTCTCCAGTGCTAGGCGGGGTTGCTCTGATTAATGGCGGCCTTGAAAGTGCTTGAGGTCTTTGTCCGAAAATAAAACGTATATTGTATTCATATAAATATTACCGCACTTATAGACTAACAATAGCGGCTAGCACCACAATTGACATATATTGTGTAATAATAAACCAGTGTTGCGCTCAATTAAAATATGAATACACAAATACAATACATGTATAAAGTGCACAAATTAAGAGGTGATTGGTTCAAGTCCCAGAAACCTATTGATCGGGTAAAAGTGTCCAACATATTAACAGTCCTCATAAATGACCATTCGTGATTTTCGATCCATAAACAGTGACTACCACCAACATGACAATATCCACCACCACAGATAATTTGGGTATGCTTACCGAAAATTATGGACCCAAATACCATACGGCAATGAGTCACTAGAGCTGGGGTTATTTGACATCACATAGGGAAAGAACCCTCTGTGCGTTTTTTTTCCCATGGGTAGATCCCAATAATCCGGTGGACTCTGATTCATAGATTAGTTATCAGGGCCTCCACGGCCACCAGGTCTTTGAGCACGACCTCTATACCGGCAGGAAGCGGAGTGACAGGCACACCCTTCCCCCGTATCTCTAGCTCTCTCTTGCACCCTTGAACGTCACTAATTTGCGGCAGCCATCTTGGCTATGGGAAACCCAAAGGCGACCATATGCGGTCTCCATGTCTACTATGGGCAGGGCAATTGCAGGAGCAGGGTGATGAGAATTCTTCTATCAATAAGATGAATATCGCTGCCATGGCTGCCAAGAGAAAAATTGTACAGTAGTTCCAGAAAAAGATGGCTGGCCTCAGATTCAAGTGAGTTGCTTTTAGTAAAACCTGAATAGGTTTCTAACCTTTAGTTCATGGTCACTCAGGGCAGCCGGTGTGATGTAGTTTGACGTTGGAAATCTGCTGGGCGGGGTTGTGCTGATTGATGGTGACCTTGAAAGTGCTTGAGGGCTTTGTCCAAAAACAAAACATGGCTGAAATGTTAACTCTTCTGAACTCTTTTTAAAGCTAGGCCTTATGCCTTGTACACACGATCGAAGTCCGACTGAATTTTTCCATCAGATATTCTGACCGTGTGTGTGCCTCATCTGAGTTTTTCCTTTGAAATTCCGACAGACTTGGGCCTCGTACACACGACCGAGAATCCTGACGTAAAAGAAACAACGTTTTCCTCGACAAATTTCTTGTCAGGCTTGTCGAGAATCTTGTCGAGCTTTCTTTGCGTACACACAGTCAAGACAAAAACTCGTCGTTCTCAAATGCGGTGACGTAAAACACGTACGACGGCACTATAAAGGGGAAGTTCGATTCCACTGGCGCCACCCTTGGGGCTGCTTTTGCTAATCTCATGTTACTGCGCGTTAAGTAAAAGTTTGGTGTGAGGCGATTTGTGCTTTTCAATCTCCATTACGAACGCTACTTTTCCCGAAGGTGCGCTCCCGTCTCATACTTTATTCTGAGCATGCGCGGGTTTCTAAGCATACACACGAACGTGTTTCTTGTCGTAAACCAGCCCGACGAGAAACACGACGAGGAAATTGAGACTCCCGACGACAAAAAAGAGAACATGTTCTCTTTTTGTCTCATCGAGATCCACGTCAGTTTTCTCAACGAAAAACATTCACACGACCGTTTTCCTCGGCAAAAAAGCTCTGCCACCAAGTTTCTTGATGGATTTTGTTGAGGAAAACGGTTGTGTGTACGGGGCCTGAGAAAGAGGAAATGTTCTCCTTTTTTTTTTTTTCTATGTAAAAAACTTCTATCGGAAATTCCGTTCGTCTGTATGGAACTCTGACGAAGAAAAGAACAGGCATGCTCAGAATAAAGTCGTTGCATGCTCGGAAGCATTGAACTTCTTTTTTTTTTTTTTTGGCTCATCGTAATGTTGTACGTCACCGCGTTCTTGACGGTCGGAATTTGGTGTGTCCGTGTGTATGCAAGACAGCTTGAACGGAATTCAGTCTGAAAAATACGTTTTTCCTGACGGAAATTCCGATCGTGTGTACAAGGCATTAGAGGAGAACTTCAGATCAAATTCTTCTTTCTCCTTTCTTCTTTTTTCTTTTCTTCTTTTTTTTCTTATTCTTCTTTTTTCTATACGTTTTGGATAGAGTAGGGAAGGATTAGAATCTCTATTATGCTTTTATAACCTTATTGAGGAGATCATTCACTATTTGTCCCAGTGACCATAGTCGTCAGAAGGGGCAATGTGGGGATCCATAATGTGGTCACTGGAAAATGAATAGAGAGGAAATCTTTCCACAGGACGATTAAAGCGGGAGTTCACCCATTTATTAAAAAAACATTTTTTCCCCTTAGATTCCTGCTCGTTTGGTCTAGGGGAATCGGCTATTTGTTTTAAAATATGAGCAGTACTTACCGTTTTCGAGATGCATCTTCTTCCGTCGCTTCTGGGTATGGGTCTTCGGGAGCGGGCGTTCCTTCTTGATTGACAGTCTTCCGAGAGGCTTCCGACGGTCGCATCCATCGCGTCACTCGTAGCCGAAAGAAGCCGAACGTCGGTGCGGCTCTATACTGCGCCTGCGCACCGACGTTCGGCTTCTTTCGGAAAATCGTGACGCGATGGATGCGACCGTCGGAAGCCTCTCGGAAGCCTGTCAATCAAGAAGGAACGCCCATTCCCGCAGCCCATACCCGGAAGCGACGGAGAGGATGCATCTCGTAAACGGGTAAGTACTGCACATATTTTAAAACAAATAGCCGATTCCCCTAGTAAAAACGAGCAGGAATCTAAGGGGGAAAAGTGCCCTCTAAGGGTGAACCTCCGCTTTAAGTGAGAAGGTCCTTAAAGGAAGACCTGATCGCTATCTACAAATTAATTGTGGCTGTAAAGCTGGAAACAACTTGTTTAATCCCAGTTCCCCGATGAGGACACGTGGACACAATTTATGGTTGGAGCAGTTTGCATATTTTGCAGTTTGCATATTTCAGGTGCATTTTGCGTTTTTGTAATGCACGTTTTTAAAACAATTAGGCCCAGATTCAGAAAGGGCTTACGATGGCGCAACGCCATGTGCGCCGTCGTAAGTCCTAATCTGGGCCGTCGTATCTATGCGACTGATTCTTAGAATCAGTTACGCATAGATATCCATTAGATCCGACAGGCGCAAGGCTCTTACGCTGTCGGATCTTAAATGCAATTTTTTTTTCCCCCGCTAGGTTTTCCCGATCGAGTATGCAAATTACGCGAATTCCCCGTACGCGCGGTCGACGCAGTGAAGATACGACGTTTATGTTAGATTTGCGACACGTAAAGTTGCCCCTGCTATATGAGGCAAAAGGACGTCAATTTTGTTTGGGAGCCACGTCGCACGACTGCACAATTGTCAGTTAAAGCGACGCAGTGCCGAATGGCAAAAAGTGGGCTGGTCATTTGGCAGCCAAATTCTCTGGGGCTCAAGTGGTTAATTAGGTTAAGATATTCTTTAAATCTGATTTAAAAAAATAAAATAAAAAAAAATATATATATATAATCTATCATGGCTTTCTGACGGAAGAACCATCTAAACCTAGATATCTTTATTTGCTTGGTGTCTTTGTGAGCTTGGGTGTAGCCAAGGTGTTGCCATTGGTTCACATGACTGGTCTCCTTTGGCTATGTGCCAGGCTGCAGATCACAAGCTTTGAGTGGTCTCTGAAGTTGAAGTTGAAGTTTAGGAAAACAGCTCTGAGTTTTCCGGAGAGATCAGGAATGCGGGGTGGACGGCAAAGGTTTCCAAGGGAACTTGTGGTTTTAGGCGGTTGACCTTTGTACTCCAGCAAGACTTTACCAGGAAGCAGACTGTTGGATACAAGTAATGTCCATAGATGTTCCACTGTGCTATGTGTAAAGTATATGCAAACCCTCACCTTGTAAAACAACCCATTCAATTTAACCAGTTAAGGTGTGCGACGTGGCTCCCAAACAAAATTGGCGTCCTTTTTTCCCCACAAATAGAGCTTTATTTTGGTGGTATTTGATCACCTCTGCGTTTTTTTATTTTTTGCGCTATAAACAAAAATAGTGTGACAATTTTGAAAAAAAAAAAAATATTTTTTACTTTTTGCTATAATAAATATCCCGAAAAAAGGTTTAAAAAAAAAATGTTTTTCCTCAGTTTAGGCCGATACGTATTCTTCTACCTATTTTTGGTTGTAAAAAATCGCAATAAGCGTTTATCGATTGGTTTGCGCAAAATTTATAGCGTTTACAAAATAGGGGATAGTTTTATTGCATTTTTATTAATAATTTTTTTTTTACTACTAATGGCGGTGATCAGTGATTTTTTTTTTTTTCGTGACTGCGACATTATGGCAGACACTTCGGCCAATTTTGACACATTTTTGGGACCATTGTCATTTTCACAGCGAAAAGTGCTATAAAAATGCACTGTGATTACTGTGAAAATGACAATTTCAGTTAACCACTAGGGGGCGCTGAAGGGGTTAAGTGTGACCTGAGCCTCATATGTGTTTCTAACTGTAGGGGGGCGGGGGTGGACGTGTGACATCAGTGATCGTCGTTCCCTATATCGGGGGAACAGACGATCACTGACATTGCCACAATGAAGAACGGGGAAGGTTTGTTTACACTCGCCTCTCCCCGTTCTTCAGCTCCTGGGCGCGGTCACGGAGCTTCGGACCCGGTCGTGAGCGCACTGCACAAGGGGGAGGGTGGAGGCGGGGAGAAATATGTGCAGGGAGTTGAAGTGCCCCCTTCCCTTATTGGCCAGAGCTGTGAAAGCCATAGTAAGGGAGAGGGGGATTGGAGCTGCGGGG